>NC_091330.1:7932454-8094954 GCF_038502225.1 Cherax quadricarinatus
ACATGAGACTTAATCATCATCTTGTCGGTATTTTATACTATTTCAACATCGGTATCCCTTGTCTTGAAGGTACACAGTATCAAGCCTATCATTGTTTTTTGCAGTTATCTTGTTATAGTAACTTATTGTGCTCCTTGAACGTTACATTTTCCCTCGTCTGTTATCTTAAGTTCTTTGATTTTTTTTACCCTCTTCCAATTTTTATTCATAATTGTTTCCGTTGAAGAATAATTGAAATTTATCTTCATTGAACATCATATTATATTCTGTGGCCCACTGGGAGGTCTGGCTTATGTCAGCTTGAAGGTTTATGTCCTCAGTGAATGACACTGTCGTATAAATTCTAGTATTTTCTACAAAGGTTAATAGTGTTTATTATTCGTGTTTTCTGTCTGTTTGTGGGCGTGTCGTATGCGCCTAAAGTGTGTTTATATTGTGAATTAAAATGACATTGTGTGAAACAGCTCACAGTGATCATCGTCCAAACTGAGTAATATATGTGTGATAAGGGTAGCCCATAGCGAGCACTGCTAACAAGACGACGCCCCGTATCCACACCCTTGAAGATTTTATTACCATTATGAACTTTTAGAGATAATGACTTAAGATAACCCATGAAAGCTACTCATTATGGAGTGGCCCATGAAAGCCACTCAATATGGAGTGGCCCATGATAACCCATGAAGCCACTCAATCTGATTTATTCCCATGGGAGTCCTTTGATCCTCATCCTCAAGATGCGACCTAAACATAAATAGCGTATTATTTTCAACGCATTACAGGATTGCAGTGTATACTCGCTGCCAGAAGTTACTTTCGTTTTTGTAATTTAACAGTTGGAAGATATCTGTATATAACCGTAGGATAATTTATGTTAAATTTAGGAAATTTAACGTCAAATATCCTGTGTCTAATTTCATACCTTGCTTAGGTCGTTGTGAAGATGACTGACGTAAAGGCGTCTGTAAGCAAACGTTGTAAAGAACACAAAGGCACATTATCGTGACTGGAAGAATACACAGATAACCCTCACATAAGGTTATAGAAGCTTATGACGACGTTTCGGACCGACTTGGACCATTTACAGTACAACAATTTTTTACCGTGTTTAACGAGCGTATGGTTTCCAACGAATTAATAGACTAGTGTATCGTCGAACAGTGTATTTAGCGTGAGCTTCTGATTACGACTCTACCACCTTGACACCAAAGTGAATTTCAAGAGTAATTTGCACGAAGGTCTATTGCAGTTCTCTTAAAGTTTAATACCTCGTAAAAAATACGGCCTGCTTAAGTGCTGACTTAGGAAGCTGACAGGAACACTTAAGATAACTTTATCTGTGATGGGACTCGGGTCAGAGGTGTGTATGTGTGTGTGTGTGCGCGCGCGCTCTTGCATAGCTCCACTGACTCTCGTTGGATTTTTGAACTTAGCAGCGGGTTCCCAGTGGCGTACTGCCGGTCTTATTTAAAAAAATGACACGTTGCGAAACTGGTTTTTTTTTTTTTTTGGAACAATATTTTGCTTTCTTGGAACTTTAGGAAATAATAAAGCTTTGAGAGAACGAAACATTGTCTCGATGAAATCTTATTCTCTTAACGTGTCTTTTCAGAACTCAGCGTCGTAATTTTCAGTTTAACAAAATTTTGTATATCTGAAATATACTGCTGCCATACTTTATAAACTGTATGATAGTTACACTGCAGGAACAAAAGCTATGTATGTTTCCCCTGTCAGTAGTCCATTACACATCATGGCTTTTATATATCAGGTAAGGAAATGTGTCAGTCTGGACTGGAAGACTTCAGTACTGCAACAGGAATATCGTCATTCATTCCAGTATGTAGCAGCGGCGGCTTAAAAGGTTTATGCATTTCAGGGAAGTTGGTTGCATGTTACTTTGGCCCCTGTAGACTCAAGTCATAGCTCTAGGTGGAAGCTAAAGACACAGGTGAGCTGTAGTGATGTTAGGAAGTAATAATTTCGTCAGTGTCTTTAATCTCAGGTTGGTTGATTAGAATGAGTTAGGTGAGTGAGTTGTGCAGACAAATCCACTTCACAGCTTCAGGTGTAGGTATAAGGCCAAACAGCAATAACGTCGATCAAAAGAGGCAGGGAGGATGGGCCAGGAGCTGAGATTTGGCCTCCATAAGCAGAACTCGGTGAGTACGAGACCCCAGGAGCTGAGCCTAGTAGTCATGCCTACAACCATGGATGGCTTTAGGGCTCTTGGTTCCCTGAGCAAGATAGACGTTATGGCTTCTTGGAGGTTTCAAAGTTGATTACCAATAAACAACTTGGCCAAATTGGCATTTCTAATTTAGTTTTCAATTTACTCTGTGCATGAAGCAATAGTGCAGGTGATAGTTAAGTATAAGAAATATTTTATTACATATGAGGGTGAGGTATACTTCGTTTGACGTAATTCACCTGACATTACACACCGAATGCTGCATAAGTCGTAAAAATATATTTTATACACGTAAAGGCGTTTGAAAAAATATTAAAATTTCGTTAGGTGCTGCTTGAAACTTATATTACCGTTTACAACCAGATTATGTTATCAAGCGCCAAACCCGTATGGATCATGCAGCATTCAACACCAAAGAAGATTTGCCACAGTGACGTGGATGTGCACAGTGTGGAGTGTAGGACAGTCCTCTGCTTTGTCTTGGTGATGGAGGGGCAGTTGTGGTTCCAGCAGGCTTCCATGTGACCTACCTCCTGACCTGTTTCCATCAGTCGTGGTTCCGGTAGGCTTCCATGTGACCTGACCTGCTTCCGTTAGTCTTGGTTCCAGCAGGCTTTCATGTGACCTACCTTCTGACCTGCCTCCATCAGTCGGGGTTCCAGCAGGCTTCCATGTGACCTACCTCCTGACCTGCCTCCGTCAGTCGATGTTCCATTAACAGAGGTTCCGATTTAATATAAGGACAAATATGTGAGTTAAATGCTCCACACACACACACAAACACACACACACACACACACACACACACACACACACACACACACACACACACACACACACACACACACACACACACACACACACACACACACACACTCTAACATGCACGCACGCACGCAAATACACACCTTCACTCCCAACTCAAACATAATGCTTTATCACCCCTTTGCATGTAATCATCTTCATTAAGCGGAAGTTGGAGCAGGTTAATGATGCAATTAGGAAAATGAATGGAATTAATTGTCCTGGTTATTCTATGATTGGTCAGGCATTGGCTTGGCTTCGGCCTTTACAACACACGAGGCAACACGGACGCTGCAGTATATTCTACTCTGGCTAGACTACTGTATAGCTTTTGGGCGTGATTTTGATAAAAAAAATGTTAATGCACTACTGTGTGGTGAGTGTACTGTAACGGGGGGTGAAAAACCTGTCTCTCGTATAGCGGATTCACGTATCATACGACTAAGACCCGTGTCAGGAGACACTTGTCCTGTTTCTTGCCGGATAAAACGCTACCACAAACCTCTGTGGTGAGCTTTGGTTTTTAGAATAGGGTGACACTAAGCTGGAGTAGGCCAGTGTATGTTTAACCACTTAACAGGTCACCATCTGACGAAGACCCGTGTCAGGAGACACTTGTCCGGTTTTCTGGCGAACAGTGAAAACTTGTGGCACGATAAGTACACAAAGAGATAACTCAGTAAGTGTGTAGTATCAAGTGTGTTCGTATCAAGATGGAACTTGAACACTAACTTAAATCAGTTTTTGCTTAGCCGGGTTGTGAGGCATACGTTGGACTGAGTGCAGCCAGCACCCACAGCCTGATAGATGACTCCATCAACCCAGAGGCCTGGTCTGGGAGCGGGCCGCAGGGGCCGTGACCCTGGGAACTGTCTACAGGTAAACATTTCGCCGCGGTGTTGCTTGCACGCTAAGTGACCTAGGCGTGTAGCAGGCAGTGTTTGAGAATAATAAATATTAATATGTATCCTTGCCAAGCCATCGAGCGTAGACTCGTGAATGCTGCAGTAGGAATATTCAGTCAGAAATACTGTCCGTAGAATGATATACGTTTTCCTTGAAAACGTTTCGCCACTAGTTAGCGAAACGTTTCGCCAGCCAGTGGCTTCTTCAGTCCAATACAGAGAAGAACTGTGAAAGCTTGTTTCTCATTCTTACACTAAGATACATGTTGTGTGCGACTGATGAAGTGAACGTTAATGTAACTTGTTTCTTATTGTTTCACTAAGATACATGTTGTGTGCGACTGATCAAGTGAACGTTAATGTAACTTGTTTCTTATTGTTTCACTAAGATACATGTTGTGTGCGACTGATCAAGTGAACGTTAACGTAACTTGTTTCTTATTGTTTCACTAAGATACATGTTGTGTGCGACTGATGAAGTGAACGTTAACGTAACTTGCTTCTTATTGTTTCACTAAGATACATGTTGTGTGCGACTGATGAAGTGAACGTTAACGTAACTTGCTTCTTATTGTTTCACTAAGATACATGTTGTGTGCGACTGATGAAGTGAACGTTAACGTAACTTGCTTCTTATTGTTTCACTAAGATACATGTTGTGTGCGACTGATGAAGTGAACGTTAACGTAACTTGCTTCTTATTGTTTCACTAAGATACATGTTGTGTGCGACTGATCAAGTGAACGTTAACGTAACTTGTTTCTTATTGTTTCACTAATATACGCTGCGGTAACAATGTCTTCATCTTGTATTGTAATTTTAATTGCTTTGTTAATTAAGATTTCATAGTTAACTCCCCTGCGTGTTTTATTCTTTTTTAATTACTTTGCTTTGCGCTATTTTGTTTTATTTATTGTGTTTGTCCCCCGTTTTATTTGTTTGATATATTGTCTTTGTGAAACCTAATGTATTTGTTAGATATATTGTGTGTGTGAAGCTTACTGTATTTGTTTGATTTATCGTGTGTTTCCTGCTGTATATCTGTAGTTTACTTATTGTATTTCTCATATCAGTCGCGGGAGATAATTCCCGGAACCATTAACGGTTTTATGTTTAGATTTTTTGTGTCGTTTAGTTTTTCGCGGTTTTGTCATATGTGACACGCTGGTGTAGCATAGAGAGCCAAGGTGGCACTAGTGTCCTCTTCTGGCATTTCTTTAGGCACCGTTGATGATCATGCAGCTATCAGAAAAGTGCCAGAGGCAGCAATGATCATTTATCTCAATAGCATACTGCCCATACGGGTGAAGAAAACACTCGTTGCAGAGTAGTGTTTTCTTGAGATAACGTTTTTGTTTTATCAGGTCAGCTGATGGCTGGATGAAGTTCTACACGGAGCGAAACGTTGCCCGAAAATAAAACGTTTGTGCTGTAATGCGTTTCGTTCAACATTTATCACACTGTGACACAGATGATCACAGATACTTAGGCGGCGCTGTCCCTAGTGTGAAGGAGCTAGCGAGAGTCAGTAGGTCTTCTGCAGTGCCACTTATCATGTTCTTATGTTCCCGTGCAAGAATATGCGTGTGTTTTGTCCACACACACACACATTATGGAGGTTGGCCAGACATGTGCACATACACCAGGAGCCAAGGGTGTTTCCTCTTCCTCTTATTAGCGCCATAAATCAGGTCTGTCCTTGCTGTGTCGCAGGTTTTCACGCTTGGCTGGTACTACTGCTGCCTTTCCCTGCGCTGTGACAAGCCGGAAATGTGTGTGTGAGAAGGTGTTCCTGTGACGCTCGACAGTGGTGTCTTGAAGGTGCTGCCACGGGGCAGTCACATCACTGGGGCTGTTACCAGTTGATGGGACGGTGACGTGATGTGGCTGAGGTCGTCACTACGTGATGGAACGGTAACGCAATGTAACTGAGGTCGTCACTACATGATGAGACGGTGACGTGATGTGGCTGAGGTCGTCACTACATGATGGGACGGTGACGTGATTTGTCTGAGGTCGTCACTACATGATGGGACAGTGACCTGATGTGACTGACGTCGTCACTACATGATGGGACAGTGACGTGATGTGGTTGAGGTTGTCGGGAGATGTACGCCACTCATCCGATACATTTCTTTTATAGTTGACCAGTTAAAAATCATCATTAGTGCTTTCCTGTAAACTCTCAACTCATACTAATAATATTTCTCCTCTGTTGTTTACATACATAAGCAGGTGTACATATTCTAGTATCCAACCTTACAAATTTCTCTCTGTCTCCCTGTTTCTCTCTCTCTCTCTCTCTCTCTCTCTCTCTCTCTCTCTCTCTCTCTCTCTCTCTCTCTCTCTCTCTCTCTCTCTCTCTCTCTCTCTCTGTTTCTCTTTCTTTCTAACACATACACACGTAACTACACTTATGGAAAACACCACAGTAAAATATTAACACAGGGGAAATACCAGAGTTCTTCCGTGAGTTTACACACACTTCATCGGAACATGAAGATGTCTGCCAACACACGAAAGCACTCAGATATTTCTATTCTGTTAATATTTCACAATGAGCGTGGGGGCGCACACACACACACACACACACACACACACACACACACACATATATATATATATATATATATATATATATATATATATATATATATATATATATATATATATATATATATATATATATATATATATATATATATATAATGTCGTGTCGAATAAGACATTTTTTTAATATAATTTCGTCTTTATATATTCATATTGTGATCAGGTTGTAAAGACGACCTTCTCATATTGATTTTTTTCCTTACTAAACTATAATCTGGGGGTCAGGCTAAATTATAGAGTTTGCAAAAAACCAGGAAACATTGAAAAATGGCATTTATATCGTGTGAGGCGCGCTGTGCAATATATGAGAGGCGCTATATCACAGGGTATTACAGAGAAGGTGACACTTTGCAACACCCAGGATCCAGATATAGAATTATTGTCAGGCCCTGGACACAGAACCCACGGTAAATACCACCGGGGTTGAACACCACCAACAACAACTCCTAGGTAAATACGACCGAGGTCGAACACCACCAAGTCCACGGTAAATACCCCCGGGGTTCAACACCTCCACGGTAAATGCCACCCGGGATGAACACCTTACGGTAAATACCGCCGTGGTTGAACACCACCAACAACTCTACGGTAAATACTACCGGGATTCACAGCTCCACGGTAAATACCACCTGGGTTTCACAACTCGACGGTAAATACCATCGGGGTTTCACAAGTCGGTAAATGCCACCGGGGTTTTCAGAACTCCATGGTAAATACCACCGGGGTTTCACAACTCCACGGTAAATACTACCGGGATTTTCACAACTCCACGGTAAATACCACCGGGGTTTTCACAACTCCATGGCAAATACCACCGGGTTTCAGCAGCTCCACGGTAAATACCACCGGGATTTAGCAGCTCCACCGTAAATACCACCGGGGTTTAGAAACTCCACGGTAAATACCACCGGGGTTTAGCAACTCCACGGTAAATGCCACCGGGGTTTAGCAGCTCCACGATAAATACCAATGGGATTTCGCAACTCCACGGTAAATACCACTGGGGCTTCGCAACTCCGCGGTAAATACCACCGGGGTTTTCACAACTCCACGGTAAATACCAAAGAGATTTCACAACTCCACGGTAAATACCAAAGGAGTTTCACAACTCCACGGTAAATACCGCCGGGGTTTCGCAACTCCACAGTAAATACCACGGGGTTTCGCAACTCCACGGTAAATACCACCGGGGTTTCATAAACTCCACGGTAAATTCCACCGGGGTTTCACATGTCTGCGCAATCGACGTTATTGCTTCAACGTATTTTTTATTTATCCGTGCGCAGTTTTATTTGAGTTTTTAACAGGAGTTTTTTTCGTGGATGGTTGAAGCTGCAATTTGGCGGGTAATCTGCGGCCTGGGTTGGCACCACAGGGTATAGAGAGCGTGGGTCTAGAGTGCAGGTGTAGAGAGCGTGGGTCTAGAGTGCTGGTGTAGAGAACGTGGGTCTAGAGTGCAGGTATAGAGAACGTGGGTCTAGAGTGCAGGTGTAGAGAACGTGGGTCTAGAGTGCAGGTGTAGAGAACGTGGGTCTAGGGTGCAGGTATAGAGAGCGTGGGTCTAGAGTGCTAGTGTAGAGAACGTGGGTCTAGAGTGCAGGTGTAGAGAACGTGGGTCTAGAGTGCAGGTATAGAGAGCGTGGGTCTAGAGTGCAGGTGTACAGAACGTGGGTCTAGAGTGCAGGTGTAGAGAGTGTGGGTCTAGAGTGCTGGTGTAGAGAACGTGGGTCTAGAGTGCAGGTATAGAGAACGTGGGTCTAGAGTGCAGGTGTAGAGAACGTGGGTCTAGAGTGCAGGTGTAGAGAACGTGGGTCTAGAGTGCAGGTATAGAGAGCGTGGGTCTAGAGTGCTAGTGTAGAGAACGTGGGTCTAGAGTGCAGGTGTAGAGAACGTGGGTCTAGAGTGCAGGTATAGAGAGCGTGGGTCTAGAGTGCAGGTGTAGAGAACGTGGGTCTAGAGTGCAGGTGTAGAGAACGTGGGTCTAGAGTGCAGGTATAGAGAGCGTGGGTCTAGAGTGCAGGTGTAGAGAACGTGGGTCTAGAGTGCAGGTGTAGAGAACGTGGGTCTAGAGTGCTGGTGTAGAGAACGTGGGTCTAGAGTGCAGGTATAGAGAGCGTGGGTCTAGAGTGCAGGTGTAGAGAGCGTGGGTCTAGAGTGCAGGTGTAGAGAACGTGGGTCTAGAGTGCAGGTGTAGAGAACGTGGGTCTAGAGTGCAGGTATAGAGAGCGTGGGTCTAGAGTGCAGGTGTAGAGAACGTGGGTCTAGAGTGCTGGTGTAGAGAACGTGGGTCTAGAGTGCAGGTATAGAGAGCGTGGGTCTAGAGTGCAGGTGTAGAGAACGTGGTTCTAGAGTGCAGGTGTAGAGAGCGTGGGTCTAGAGTGCAGGTGTAGAGAACGTGAGTCTAGAATGCAGGTATAGAGAGCGTGGGTCTAGAGTGCAGGTGTAGAGAACGTGGGTCTAGAGTGCAGGTGTAGAGAGCGTGGGTCTAGAGTGCTGGTGTAGAGAACGTGGGTCTAGAGTGCAGGTATAGAGAGCGTGGGTCTAGAGTGCAGGTGTAGAGAACGTGAGTCTAGAGTGCAGGTATAGAGAGCGTGGGTCTAGAGTGCAGGTGTAGAGAACGTGGGTCTAGAGTGCAGGTGTAGAGAGCGTGGGTCTAGAGTGCTGGTGTAGAGAGCGTGGGTCTAGAGTGCTGGTGTAGAGAACGTGGGTCTAGAGTGCAGGTATAGAGAGCGTGGGTCTAGAGTGCAGGTGTAGAGAACGTGGGTCTAGAGTGCAGGTATAGAGAGCGTGGGTCTAGAGTGCAAGTGTAGAGAACGTGGGTCTAGAATGCAGGTGTAGAGAGCGTGGGTCTAGAGTGCAGGTGTAGAGAACGTGGGTCTAGAGTGCAGGTGTAGAGAGCGTAGGTCTTGAGTGCAGGTATAGAGAGCGTGGGTCTAGAGTGCAGGTATAGAGAGCGTGGGTCTAGAGTGCAGGTGTAGAGAACGTGGGTCTAGAATGCAGGTGTAAAGAGCGTGGGTCTAGAGTGCAGGTGTAGAGAACGTGGGTCTAGAGTGCAGGTGTAGAGAGCGTAGATCTAGAGTGCAGGTGTAGAGAACGTGGGTCTAGAGTGCAAGTATAGACAGCGTGGGTCTAGAGTGCAGGTGTAGAGAACGTGGGTCTAGAGTGCAGGTATAGAGAACGTGGGTCTAGAGTGTAGGTGTAGAGAACGTGGGTCTAGAGTGCAGGTATAGAGAACGTGGGCCTAGAGTGCAGGTGTAGAGAACGTGGGTCTAGAGTGCGGGTGTAGAGAACGTGGGTCTAGAGTGCAGGTATAGAGAACGTGGGTCTAGAATGCAGGTGTAGAGAACGTGGGTCTAGAGTGCAGGTATAGAGAACGTGGGTCTAGAGTGCAGGTGTAGAGAACGTGGGTCTAGAGTGCAGGTATAGAGAGCGTGGGTCTAGAGTGCGGGTGTAGAGAACGTGGGTCTAGAGTGCAGGTGTAGAGAACGTGGGTCTAGAGTGCAGGTATAGAGAGCGTGGGTCTAGAGTGCAGGTGTAGAGAACGTGGGCCTAGAGTTCAGGTATAGAGAGCGTGGGTCTAGGTGCAGGTATAGAGAGCGTAGGTCTAGAGTGCAGGTGTAGAGAACGTGGGTCTAGAGTGCAGGTGTAGAGAGCGTGGGTCTAGAGTGCTGGTGTAGAGAACGTGGGTCTAGAGTGCGGGTGTAGAGAACGTGGGTCTAGAGAGCGGGTGTAGAGAACGTGGGTCTAGAGTGCAGGTGTAGAGAACGTGGGTCTAGAGTGCAGGTATAGAGAGCTTGGGTCTAGAGTACAGGTATAGAGAGCCTGGATCTAGAGTTCAGGTATAGAGAGCGTGGGTCTAGAGTGCAGGTGTAGAGAACGTTGGTCTAGAGTGCAGGTATAGAGAGCGTGGGTCTAGAGTGCAGGTATAGAGAGCGTGGGTCTAGAGTGCAGGTATAGGGAACGTGGGTCTAGAGTGTAGGTATAGAGAGCGTGGGTCTAGAGTTCAGGTATAGAGAGCGTGGGTCTAGAGTGCAGGTATAGAGAGCGTGGGTCTAGAGTGCAGGTATAGAGAGCGTGGATCTAGAGTGCAGGTATAGAGAGGGTGGGTCTAGAGTGCAGGTATAGAGAGCGTGGGTCTAGAGTGCAGATATAGAGAGCGTGGATCTAGAGTGCAAGTATAGAGAGCGCGTGTATAGTGTAGGCATAGAGTGTGCGCGTATAAAGAGTGTACAGAGAGTGCGGATATAGAGAGCACATTAGAGTGTTCACTGTGTAAGAAAGAACAGATTATATTATCCACCTCTCACAGGTGTCTCCTCCCACCCGTGTAAACATTGCCAAATATTTTTTTTAACGCAGCTGTGCTCTTACGCCTGGCTATATGACTGGCTGTACAGATGGCTGTATGTCTGGCTGTATGGCTGGCTGTAATGCTGGCTGTACAGCTGGCTGTACGACTGGCTGTATGGCTGTCTGTACTGCTGGCTTTGTAACTGGCTATATGACTGGCTCTGTGACTGGCCATATGGCTGGGTGTATGACTGCATGTAGGGCTGACTCTGGGAGACCACGTAGGGCTTAAGCGGTAGAGCTCAAGCGGTAGAGCTCTGGACCCGTTAATCTCGGGAGTAGGGTTTCAAACCTCCTGTCCATGTATATATATATATATATATATATATATATATATATATATATATATATATATATATATATATATATATATATATATATATATATATTTATATAGGATGGGGTCCACCTCTGGTGTAAATTGTGGGACCCATAGCCTCGGAAAAGTGGATAAAAAGGCTTCAAGGATGAATATTTGGATTTCTTCCTGAAGCCGTTTGAATATTCCACTTTCCCTACCACCCCATCTTTTCATATATATATATATATATATATATATATATATATATATATATATATATATATATATATATATATATATATATATATATATATATATATAGAGTTATTAGCATATCAATCGTCTCCCACCAAGGCAGGGTGGCCCCGGAAAAGAAAAACTTTCACCATCACTGTCTTGCCAGAGGCGCGCTTACACTACAGTTATAAACTGCAACATTAACACCCCTCCTTCAGAGTGCAGACACTGTACTTCCTATATCCTGGACTCAAGTCCGGCCTGCCGGTTTCCTTGAATCCCTTCATAAATATTACCTTGCTCACACTCTAACAGCACGTTAAGTCCTAAATACCAATTTTCTCCATTCTCTCCTATCTAACAAGCGCAAACATGCTTGCTGTAAGTCCAAGCCCCTCGCACACAAAACCTCCTTTACCCCCTCCTTCCAACCTTTCCTAGGCCTACCTCTACCCCGCCTTCCCTCCACTACAGATTTATACACTCTCGAAGTCATTCTATTTTGTTCCAGCCTCTCTACATGTCTAAACCACCTCAACAACCCCTTCTCATCTCTCTGATAATAGTTTTGGTAATCCCACATCTCCTAATTTCCAAACTACGAATTTTCTGCAATATATTCACAACACACATTACCGTCAGACACGACATCTCCACTACCTTCGGCTTTCTCCTCGCTGCAACATTCACCACTCATGTTTCACACCCATATACGAGCGTTGGTATAAGTATACTCTCATACATTCACCTCTTTGCTTCCATGGACAGAGTTCTTTGTTTCTACAGACTCTTCAGTGCACCACTCACCTTTTCCTTTCATCAATTCTGTGATTCACCTCATCTTTTATAGACCCATCTGCTGACACCTCTATTCCTAAATATCTGAACACATTCACCTCCTCCATACTCTCTCCCTCCAACCTGATATCCAATCTTTCGTTAACTAATTTTTCTGTTATCCTCATCACCTTACTCTTTCGTATATTCACTTTGAATGTTCTTCTTTTGCACACCCTACCAAACTCATCCACCAACCTCTGCAACTTCTCTTCAGAATCTCCCAAAAGCACAGTGTCACCAGCAAAGAGCAACTGTGACAACTCCGACTGTTTGTTAGATTCTTTATCTTTTAACCCCACACCTCTTGCCAACACCCGAACATTCACTTTTCTTACAACCCCATCTATAAATAGATTGAACAACCATGGTGACATCACACATCCTTGTCTAAGGCCTACTTTTACTGGGAAATGATCTCTCTCTCTCCTACATACTCTAACCTGAGCCTCACTATCCTCGTAAAAACTTTTCACTGCTGTCAATAACCTACATCCTATTCCATATATTTGCAACATCTGCCACATTACCCTCCCCTATCCACCCTGTCATACGCCTTTTCCAAATCCATAAATGCCACAAAACCCTTTTTACCCTTATCTAAATACTCTTCACCTGTATGTTTCACTGTAAACACTTGGTCTCCACACCCTCTACCCTTCCTAAAGTCTCCTTGTTCATCTGCTATCCTTACACAGACACACACACACACACACACACACACACACACACACACACACACACACACACACACACACACACATATATATATATATATATATATATATATATAGTATATATATATGCATCGCGCTCTTGCATATACTGTATGCTCAATTGTTTTGAAGCATTATTTTAATTAGCTTATGTAGAAGATTGATGAAGGAGCAGTAATTGATGCTCTAGGGGCGCGGGCAGAGCCGAAGGCTGATGCTTTTGTTATTTAAGGCGTAATTTTCTGCAGTTAACGAATACCTGTTGCTCACGCACTTTGACGAGAAAATTACATAGCATGTTAATTGGCAATATTCACTCGTTGTGAACATCTTTAATGCTACCGACCTCGCCAGCACCGCCGCCTCCTCCGCTCTACTTTCTCCATTATTTCCAGGTTGGGTCATCAGGTCACTTGTTTGTGTGCTCTAGCCTCCTGGCAGTGCTGTCCAGCCACCTGACTTAGCCACCTAGTTGGATGAATCTTGTAAAACCGACAAAGCCAAGTTGTAGCACATTGGCCTGCTAGTTTTAGGAACAACTTGCAATGGGTTTTATCCCTAGCTGTTCGGTTTTTAGCTACCTGGGTGTCAGAATGGCCACTTCACTTGACTGTTTAATTTAGCCATCTGACTGTACAGTTTAACTGCTTGAAAACGAGAGTGCGTTTCGACACAGGAAATGTAAATCTCCAATGAGAGTGTACCGCTTTAGAGCACAAACTAAAACATTCGTACAAGTAGGAAGATGCGCAAAAGAAACAAGTTCAGGAAATTGTAATATATATATATATATATATATATATATATATATATATATATATATATATATATATATATATATATATATATATATATGAAAGGTTCAAATAAGAGACTCAGTAATTGGCCCACTGATTAGAAGGTTCATATAATGGTGATGTAAAAGAGATAAACGAAATGTTGAAAGACACGTATGAATCAAGTGTACAACAGTGCACTAAAGAACAGGAGAATTATATATATATATATATATATATATATATATATATATTTATATATATATTTATATATATATATATTTATATATATATTTATATATATATATATTTATAGGATGGGGTCCACCTCTGGTGTAAATTGTGGGACCCATAGCCTCGGAGAAGTGGATAAAAAGGCTTCAAGGAAAAATATATATATATATAAGTTTTTTTATTTCCTTTGTCCACCGTACAAATCCCCCAGTATTCGAAGCGTAAATTGATTTATTAAATTCTATATTTTAGAGATTATTTATAGAGAATTGCAAAATAGTATTAGCAGATGTATGAGTGGTGGCGAGTGTGGTTGTCAAGAATGACCTAGTAGACTGAACCTGTCTCACACAGTTCATAAACCGGACCCCAATGGCTGCGTCTCACACGTATATACGTCCTTCAGGTATACCCTTTTCTGAATACGTAATTCAGGTTACGTTCTACAGGTATACTCTCTCTACTAGCTACCACACCTGCAACCACGACCATCACCACCAAAACTATAATTACCATTAATACCACTACAGCCACCAGCGCCACTGCTGTCGCCATTAATATCACCACAGCAACCAGAACTCTACAATGACCAATACCGCCACAATTGCAACCATCACTACCACAACTACAACTACCACCATAATACTAGAGTGGCGAGTGTACCATTATACATCATCACCATATTGGGCTTTGTCACTTAGTTTATTGTGTAACATTAACACTGTCTATCCATCGTCGGAGGAATTACTGAGCTTATTGTCGTGAAATGCATCCTGTCCCCGGCTGCCTAAGGTCATCACCATGCAGATTAATATTTTACACTCCTCTCTTTCAAAAGGCATAAGTTTCACTTGCATTATGGTCGCTTCTAGGACTGAAGATCTTTGAGGGGAACAGCCATACAAGACAACACCTCGAACACTATGTGGCTGCCGAGTATGTAATTTACAAGGGTAAATGCAAAGTGCAGCGACACTGACAGGAAGGCCACCCTCTGTGAAGAAGCTGGGACTCGCCCCAAGTGAAGTTAAGGCAGGGGCTCTCCCTGTGAAGCTAACGTATGTGGGCGACCCCCGTTAGGCTAACTCAATGTCAGCCTTCCCTCCAGAGTACGTCGCCGCCTTGCTCACAAGGTCGGCTATCCCGCTGTAACAAGACGAATACTCGGGCATTTGAAATTTGAGTTATGACCCTACAGATGTGAGCCCCTGTACTCCCCCCAGCCTCCGGAGGAAGAGCTGTCTAAGTGTCCCCCATAAAGAAAGCGAAACCATTCTAGGTTTTTAGGCGGCAGTTTGTGATTTTCCTGAGTTGTCCCTTTCGAAGGAGATGGCAGTATGGGCTTCTCTCTCTCGCCATATTTCGCTATCACTATTGCTCGTGAATTACTGCATGCTAATTCCGCCGTGTTACTGCATCAGCGGTATTGTGCGCTAGATATATGGAGCTTATAAAAGAGAAAGTAACTCTTGGAAATCCCTCCGGCATTATTTTTAATCAATCGCTGGAAGTTAAAGCTGCTGTAATCCTGGGAGCAGCGAGGGAAGCTGCTGCCATCAGTCATCAACGCCGCCTCAGCTGTCATGTATGCAAATTATGACGACTTCTAGCCACCACTCACCACATTATAACAACACTGGCCACCAGTCACCACATTATAACAACACTGGCAACCACTTACTACATAACACTGGCCACCACTCACCACATAACACTGGCCACCACTCACCACATTATAACAACACTGGCCACCACTCACCACATAACACTGGCCACCACTCATCACATAGCACTGGCCACCACTCATCACATAACACTGGCCACCACTCACCACATAGCTCTGGCCACCACTCACCACATAACACTGGCCACCACTCACCACATAACACTGGCCACCACTCACCATATTATAACAACACTGGCCACCACTTACCACATAACACTGGCCACCACTCACCACATTATAACAACACTGGCCACCACTCACCACATTATAACAACACTGGCCACCACTCACCACATTATAACAACACTGGCCACCACTTACTACACAACACTGGCCACCACTCACCACATAACACTGGCCACCACTCACCATATTATAACAACACTGGCCACCACTTACCACATAACACTGGCCACCACTCACCACATTATAACAACACTGGCCACCAGTCACCACATTATAACAACACTGGCCACCACTTACTACATAACACTGGCCACCACTCACCACATAACACTGGCCACCACTCACCACATTATAACAACACTGGCCACCACTCACCACATAACACTGGCCACCACTCATCACATAACACAGGCCACAACTCATCACATAACACTGGCCACCACTCACCACATAACTCTGGCCACCACTCACCACATAACACTGGCCACCACTCACCACATAACACTAGCCACCACTCACCACATTATAACAACACTGGCCACCACTTACCACATAACACTGGCCACCACTCACCACATTATAACACTGGCCACCACTCACCACATAACTGGCCACCACTCATCACATAACACTGGCCACCACTCATCACATAACACTGGCCACCACTCACCGCATAACACTGGCCACCACTCACCACATAACACTGGCCACCACTCACCACTTAACACTGACCAACACTCATCACATAACATTGGCCACCACTCATCACAACACTGGCCACCACTCATCACATACCACTGGCCACCACTCATCACATAACACTGGCCACCACTCACCACATAACACTGGCCACTACTCAGCACATAACACTGGCCACCACTCATCACATAACACTGGCCACCACTCATCACAACGCTGGCCACCACTCATCACATAACACTGGCCACCACTCATCACAAAACACTGGCCGCCACTCATCACATAACCCTGGCCACCACTCACCACATACCACTGGCCACCACTCAACACTGGCCACCACTCACCACATAACACTGGCCACCACTCACCACATAACTGGCCACCACTCACCACATACCACTGGCCACCACTCATCACATAACACTGGCCACCACTCACCACATAACACTGGCCACCACTGACCACATAACACTGGCCACCACTCACCACATAACACTGGCCACCACTCACCACATAACACTGGCCACCACCACATTATAACAACACTGGCCACCACTTACCACATAACACTGGCCACCACTCACCACATAACACTGGCCACCACATAACACTGGCCACCACATAACACTGGCCACCACTCATCACATAACACTGGCCACCACTCACCACATAACACTGGCCACCACTCACCACATAACACTGGCCACCACTCACCACATAACACTGGCCACCACTCACCACATAACACTGGCCACCACTCACCACACAACACTGGCCACCACTCATCACATAACACTGGCCACCACTCACATAACACTGACCACCACTCACCACATAACACTGGCCACCACTCATCACATAACACTGGCCACCACTCATCACATAACACTGGCCACCACTCACCACATAACACTGGCCACCACTCACCACATAACACTGGCCACCACTCACCACATAACACTGGCCATCACTCATCACATAACACTGGCCACCACTCACCACATAACACTGGCCACCACTCATCACATAACACTGGCCACCACTCACCACATAACACTGGCCACCACTCACCACATAACACTGGCCACCACTCACCACATAACACTGGCCACCACTCACCACATAACACTGGCCACCACTCACCACATAACACTGGCCACCACTCACCACATAACACTGGCCACCACTCACCACATAACACTGGCCACCACATAACACTGGCCTCCACTCACCACATAACACTGGCCTCCACTCACCACATAACACTGGCCACCACTCACCACATAACACTGGCCACCACTCACCACATAACACTGGCCACCACTCACCACATAACACTGGCCACCACTCACCACATAACACTGGCCACCACACCACATAACACTGGCCACCACTCATCACATAACACTGGCCACCACTCACCACATAACACTGGCCACCACTCACCACATAACACTGGCCTCCACTCACCACATAACACTGGCCACCACTCACCACATAACACTGGCCACCACTCACCACATAACACTGGCCACCACTCACCACATAACACTGGCCACCACTCACCACATAACACTGGCCACCACTCACCACATAACACTGGCCACCACTCACCACATAACACTGGCCACCACACCACATAACACTGGCCACCACTCATCACATAACACTGGCCACCACTCACCACATAACACTGGCCACCACTCACCACATAACACTGGCCACCACTCACCACATAACACTGGCCACCACTCACCACATAACACTGGCCACCACTCATCACATAACACTGGCCACCACTCACCACATAACACTGGCCACCACTCACCACATAACACTGGCCACCACTCACCACATAACACTGGCCACCACTCACCACATAACACTGGCCACCACTCACCACATAACACTGGCCACCACTCACCACAACACTGGCCACCACTCACCACATAACACTGGCCACCACTCGCCACATAACACTGGCCACCACTCACTACATAACACTGGCCACCACTCATCACATATCACTGGCCACCACTCACCACATAACACTGGCCACCACTCATCACATAACACTGGCCACCACTCACCACATAACACTGGCCACCACTCACCACATAACACTGGCCACCACTCACCACATAACACTGGCCACCACTCATCACATAACACTGGCCACCACTCGCCACATAACACTGGCCACCACTCGCCACATAACACTGGCCACCACTCACTACATAACACTGGCCACCACTCATCACATATCACTGACCACCACTCACCACATAACACTGACCACCACTCACCACATAACACTGGCCACCACCACGTCTCACCACCTACCACATGTTCACTGCATGAAGTGTTACCATATCTGGAGTCTTGTTAAGGAGTAAACAAAAACTTTGTTGGCTCCTTTCACTATTGACATTTTTTTTTTTCAGATGATATTTTTTATAGGAGACTGAAAATACGGAACATGTGTCAGTACTTGCGGACTTGGCTTCTAAAGCAACGATAGTTTTGTTCTTAAGACGGTCCTGTATTTGCTTTCATATAATTGCAAAACACATTCTGAACATCAGGAAATTAATGTATTTTATTTATGTTAAAGAATGTTAACTAAATTTAGAAGTGCCATAGATTTGTTTGACAGGATTAAGCTTTGTTATATTACTCATGGTATGGCAAGGTTAAGTTAGGTTGCTAAGTTAGTTTTGGGGTAGAATTGGAAATTTAGATACGTTACGGCCATTCCTGATAATGTATCTACCAATCTGTACTTAAAAATAATCAGAAAATATCAGTTTTTAACAAAATTCGGCTTGTTAGACCACACTGGTCTTAAAGCACAACACGCATATACGCACGCGCGCACACCAGTGTGTGTAGTGTAAATGTTAATGAAACGCATGACTTTAATTATGAAAAAGTCCCACTTTGAAAAAAACATACCTGAGTGCATGTATGTCTTTACACACATCTGAAGATATGTATGTAAACACATGCTATCTTTGTAATATATATATATATATATATATATATATATATATATATATATATATATATATATATATATATATATATATATATATATATATATATATATACACGGACACACACACACACGCACTTTTAATCTGTATAGAGTGTGTGGAGGTCTCTGGTGTATGCGGGTCACGTATTCCTGCGTAACTTCCTCAAGAGTTTACGATTCTCACTGAAACTTGGCGTAAGAGTAAGGGTTCAGAAACAGAGTAACATATATTTTAGGAAGAAATGCTTTCTTCAGACACATGAAGAATGTAGTAACATTTCGCATATAAACCTGCTACTTCAGTAGCCTGGCTGCTCCTGGCAGGTTGTTGACATTCTCATACTTCTAACTAATGCGAGTCTCATTTTGATCCTCTGGTGATTTATAGGTCCTGCTGAGAATATACCAGTATGCCTACTGTTGTGCTTCTATTTTACAGAACCTTTTTACCCTTAATCAGTAGACTTGCTGCAGTGCAGAATTATGGATAGTGGATATGAACAAGCGGCAGGATTGGTATGACAAGTAGCTATTAGAGTTCAACCCCAGTAAATGTAAAGTTATGGAAATCGGAAAAGGGCAGAGACGATCGGAAACAAATCACAGGTTCTGGGGGAAAAAAATCAAAGCTGCAAACTTCACTGAAAAAGAACCTCGGGGTAAGAATAGTTTAGAATATACAACTTGAGGCGCGCATCAACCATATAACCAGCGCATCAAAAGCGAGACTGGCAAATAAATGATAGCTTTCAGGAATCTCAAGAAGGAGTCATTCACAACAGTATATACGGTATATGACCGGCCCGTCTTGTAGTATGCAGCTCCAGTATGGAACCCACATCTCATAAGCATGACAAGCTAGAAGAAAAGTGCAGAGGTTTGCGACGAGACGAGTCCACGAGCAGTACAAATATTGTTGCTATCACGGAAAAAAGTGGTTATAAAACAACGAACGTAGTGCGACCAGCCGAGACTCGAACCCCCGATTGTCACCCGGTACTAGAGTAGCAGACCAAACTCGTGATGCCTCAGCTTATCACACCACCAGAACACGTAACACACACACACACACACACACACACACACACACACACACACACTAGCGAAGAGGCGGGGCCAGGAGCTGTGACTCCACCCCTAAAACCACATATAGGTGAGTTCACATCCGACTCCTGCACTTGAACATAGAGGTGAAAGATCCTCTCCTCTATGTAAATATACTGAGAGATATCGCTCGTTGTATATACTGTACGTGAGTTGTTTGTACCGTGAAGACAGTCATGTGGAATGTAGCAAGAAAAACGTATGGTAGTGGAGTGGTTATGGAATGGGCCTCTGAATCTCGAGAACCCTAGTTGGAGTCACTACTCAGGAGGGGGCAGTATTATTACTTATTAGATTTACTCTAGTTTCCAGAGACTTTGTGTCTGCAGATTCCTCGTAAAACCTGAGAAGTTCACAGATATTCTGCTAAATGGCTGGACATATTTTGTCCTTTTAGTTGGAATGTGATCACTGTGTTCATGCCCTCGTGTAGAGTGGTCACCTGGTTGCTGCCCTCGTGTAGAGTGGTCACCTGGTTGCTGCCCTCGTGTAGAGTGGTCACCTGGTTGCTGCCCTCGTGTAGAGTGGTCACCTGGTTGCTGCCCTCGTGTAGAGTGGTCACCTGGTTGCTGCCCTCGTGTAGAGTGGTCACCTGGTTGCTGCCCTCGTGTAGAGTGGTCACCTGGTTGCTGCCCTCGTGTAGAGTGGTCACCTGGTTGCTGCCCTCGTGTAGAGTGGTCACCTGGTTGCTGCCCTCGTGTAGAGTGGTCACCTGGTTGCTGCCCTCGTGTAGAGTGGTCACCTGGTTGCTGCCCTCGTGTAGAGTGGTCACCTGGTTGCTGCCCTCGTGTAGAGTGGTCACCTGGTTGCTGCCCTCGTGTAGAGTGGTCACCTGGTTGCTGCCCTCGTGTAGAGTGGTCACCTGGTTGCTGCCCTCGTGTAGAGTGGTCACCTGGTTGCTGCCCTCGTGTAGAGTGGTCACCTGGTTGCTGCCCTCGTGTAGAGTGGTCACCTGGTTGCTGCCCTCGTGTAGAGTGGTCACCTGGTTGCTGCCCTCGTGTAGAGTGGTCACCTGGTTGCTGCCCTCGTGTAGAGTGGTCACCTGGTTGCTGCCCTCGTGTAGAGTGGTCACCTGGTTGCTGCCCTCGTGTAGAGTGGTCACCTGGTTGCTGCCCTCGTGTAGAGTGGTCACCTGGTTGCTGCCCTCGTGTAGAGTGGTCACCTGGTTGCTGCCCTCGTGTAGAGTGGTCACCTGGTTGCTGCCCTCGTGTAGAGTGGTCACCTGGTTGCTGCCCTCGTGTAGAGTGGTCACCTGGTTGCTGCCCTCGTGTAGAGTGGTCACCTGGTTGCTGCCCTCGTGTAGAGTGGTCACCTGGTTGCTGCCCTCGTGTAGAGTGGTCACCTGGTTGCTGCCCTCGTGTAGAGTGGTCACCTGGTTGCTGCCCTCGTGTAGAGTGGTCACCTGGTTGCTGCCCTCGTGTAGAGTGGTCACCTGGTTGCTGCCCTCGTGTAGAGTGGTCACCTGGTTGCTGCCCTCGTGTAGAGTGGTCACCTGGTTGCTGCCCTCGTGTAGAGTGGTCACCTGGTTGCTGCCCTCGTGTAGAGTGGTCACCTGGTTGCTGCCCTCGTGTAGAGTGGTCACCTGGTTGCTGCCCTCGTGTAGAGTGGTCACCTGGTTGCTGCCCTCGTGTAGAGTGGTCACCTGGTTGCTGCCCTCGTGTAGAGTGGTCACCTGGTTGCTGCCCTCGTGTAGAGTGGTCACCTGGTTGCTGCCCTCGTGTAGAGTGGTCACCTGGTTGCTGCCCTCGTGTAGAGTGGTCACCTGGTTGCTGCCCTCGTGTAGAGTGGTCACCTGGTTGCTGCCCTCGTGTAGAGTGGTCACCTGGTTGCTGCCCTCGTGTAGAGTGGTCACCTGGTTGCTGCCCTCGTGTAGAGTGGTCACCTGGTTGCTGCCCTCGTGTAGAGTGGTCACCTGGTTGCTGCCCTCGTGTAGAGTGGTCACCTGGTTGCTGCCCTCGTGTAGAGTGGTCACCTGGTTGCTGCCCTCGTGTAGAGTGGTCACCTGGTTGCTGCCCTCGTGTAGAGTGGTCACCTGGTTGCTGCCCTCGTGTAGAGTGGTCACCTGGTTGCTGCCCTCGTGTAGAGTGGTCACCTGGTTGCTGCCCTCGTGTAGAGTGGTCACCTGGTTGCTGCCCTCGTGTAGAGTGGTCACCTGGTTGCTGCCCTCGTGTAGAGTGGTCACCTGGTTGCTGCCCTCGTGTAGAGTGGTCACCTGGTTGCTGCCCTCGTGTAGAGTGGTCACCTGGTTGCTGCCCTCGTGTAGAGTGGTCACCTGGTTGCTGCCCTCGTGTAGAGTGGTCACCTGGTTGCTGCCCTCATGTAGAGTGGTCACTTGGTTGCTGCCCTCGTGTAGAGTGGTCACCTGGTTGCTGCCCTCGTGTAGAGTGGTCACCTGGTTGCTGCCCTCGTGTAGAGTGGTCACCTGGTTGCTGCCCTCGTGTAGAGTGGTCACCTGGTTGCTGCCCTCATGTAGAGTGGTCACCTGGTTGCTGCCCTCGTGTAGAGTGGTCACCTGGTTGCTGCCCTCGTGTAGAGTGGTCACCTGGTTGCTGCCCTCGTGTAGAGTGGTCACCTGGTTGCTGCCCTCGTGTAGAGTGGTCACCTGGTTGCTGCCCTCATGTAGAGTGGTCACTTGGTTGCTGCCCTCGTGTAGAGTGGTCACCTGGTTGCTGCCCTCGTGTAGAGTGGTCACCTGGTTGCTGCCCTCGTGTAGAGTGGTCACCTGGTTGCTGCCCTCGTGTAGAGTGGTCACCTGGTTGCTGCCCTCGTGTAGAGTGGTCACCTGGTTGCTGCCCTCGTGTAGAGTGGTCACCTGGTTGCTGCCCTCGTGTAGAGTGGTCACCTGGTTGCTGCCCTCGTGTAGAGTGGTCACCTGGTTGCTGCCCTCGTGTAGAGTGGTCACCTGGTTGCTGCCCTCGTGTAGAGTGGTCACCTGGTTGCTGCCCTCGTGTAGAGTGGTCACCTGGTTGCTGCCCTCGTGTAGAGTGGTCACCTGGTTGCTGCCCTCGTGTAGAGTGGTCACCTGGTTGCTGCCCTCGTGTAGAGTGGTCACCTGGTTGCTGCCCTCGTGTAGAGTGGTCACCTGGTTGCTGCCCTCGTGTAGAGTGGTCACCTGGTTGCTGCCCTCGTGTAGAGTGGTCACCTGGTTGCTGCCCTCGTGTAGAGTGGTCACCTGGTTGCTGCCCTCGTGTAGAGTGGTCACCTGGTTGCTGCCCTCGTGTAGAGTGGTCACCTGGTTGCTGCCCTCGTGTAGAGTGGTCACCTGGTTGCTGCCCTCGTGTAGAGTGGTCACCTGGTTGCTGCCCTCGTGTAGAGTGGTCACCTGGTTGCTGCCCTCGTGTAGAGTGGTCACCTGGTTGCTGCCCTCGTGTAGAGTGGTCACCTGGTTGCTGCCCTCGTGTAGAGTGGTCACCTGGTTGCTGCCCTCGTGTAGAGTGGTCACCTGGTTGCTGCCCTCGTGTAGAGTGGTCACCTGGTTGCTGCCCTCGTGTAGAGTGGTCACCTGGTTGCTGCCCTCGTGTAGAGTGGTCACTTGGTTGCTGCCCTCGTGTAGAGTGGTCACCTGGTTGCTGCCCTCGTGTAGAGTGGTCACCTGGTTGCTGCCCTCGTGTAGAGTGGTCACCTGGTTGCTGCCCTCGTGTAGAGTGGTCACTTGGTTGCTGCCCTCGTGTAGAGTGGTCACCTGGTTGCTGCCCTCGTGTAGAGTGGTCACCTGGTTGCTGCCCTCGTGTAGAGTGGTCACCTGGTTGCTGCCCTCGTGTAGAGTGGTCACCTGGTTGCTGCCCTCGTGTAGAGTGGTCACTTGGTTGCTGCCCTCGTGTAGAGTGGTCACCTGGTTGCTGCCCTCGTGTAGAGTGGTCACCTGGTTGCTGCCCTCGTGTAGAGTGGTCACCTGGTTGCTGCCCTCGTGTAGAGTGGTCACCTGGTTGCTGCCCTCGTGTAGAGTGGTCACTTGGTTGCTGCCCTCGTGTAGAGTGGTCACCTGGTTGCTGCCCTCGTGTAGAGTGGTCACCTGGTTGCTGCCCTCGTGTAGAGTGGTCACCTGGTTGCTGCCCTCGTGTAGAGTGGTCACCTGGTTGCTGCCCTCGTGTAGAGTGGTCACCTGGTTGCTGCCCTCGTGTAGAGTGGTCACCTGGTTGCTGCCCTCGTGTAGAGTGGTCACCTGGTTGCTGCCCTCGTGTAGAGTGGTCACCTGGTTGCTGCCCTCGTGTAGAGTGGTCACCTGGTTGCTGCCCTCGTGTAGAGTGGTCACCTGGTTGCTGCCCTCGTGTAGAGTGGTCACCTGGTTGCTGCCCTCGTGTAGAGTGGTCACCTGGTTGCTGCCCTCGTGTAGAGTGGTCACCTGGTTGCTGCCCTCGTGTAGAGTGGTCACCTGGTTGCTGCCCTCGTGTAGAGTGGTCACCTGGTTGCTGCCCTCGTGTAGAGTGGTCACCTGGTTGCTGCCCCCTTGTAGAGTGGTCATCTGGTTCCTGCCCTCGTGTAGAGTGGTCACCTGGTTGCTGCCCTCTTGTAGAGTGGTCATCTGGTTCCTGCCCTCGTGTAGAGTGGTCACCTCGTTAATCTCCTCGTGTAGAGTGGTCACCTCGTTAATCTCCTCGTGTAGAGTGGTCACCTCGTTAATCTCCTCGTGTAGAGTGGTCACCTCGTTAATCTCCTCGTGTAGAGTGGTCACCTCGTTAATGCCCTCGTGTAGTGGTCACCTCGTTAATCACCTCGTGTAGAGTGGTCACCTGGCTGTTGTGCTAACCTACTACATAATAAAATAGAATTCTACCGTCTTTTTTGTATCGTCCTGGTCACAAGACTGGTAAGACAAGTGTATGCGAGTCTGTATCGTGGTTATCAGACGCAGGATCTGCCCTGTATCGTCCATTGACCCGTATGAACCCAGTGAATTTAGCTCTTCAAGTCCCTCAAGGTTGAGGGACTGATTACCTCGTTCTTATCCTGTTCTTCAAGTTTCTCCTACGTATGGCGAAACGTTTCCCCAATAAAGATACCCAAGAGTTGCACATGTGTCTAATTTATCAACATGTCGGTTCTCTGAACCATTCATCTACAAAAAGCTCTTCAAGTAAATATGTATAATGATGACTATAAGTGGTTGTGTCTCTGGCTATAACCTGGCTTATGTAAATAAGACTGGTATGTTTTTGCCAGATCTGCAAGGAATACGTGATGTTATCAAAATTTGGAAGGGATGCGGGATAGTTTTCAAGATTTGTATGTGATAGGTGATACTTTTCAAGACTTCTGTGATGGATATGTGGCCCAGCAGGCTGCCAGCATCAACAGGCAAGCAAGAATGAAGGGGTTGGGAGGGTGAAACAGTCCTCGAAGGTGGTCACGGGTATATCACAGGTATGGTGTATTTGTTAGAGCTCAGGCGACAGTTTTCGTATGCAGGAGTTTCTTCAGTCATGAATGTGAGCATCATATATTACATACATGTGACCGATTTCGAGGGTTTTACGCTTACAGTCCTCCCTGACTTCTTTTTGTAACCTGATCAACCAGGCTGTTGTTGCCAGCGGCACGCAGGCCTACATTGTCATGAGAGTCTGGTGTGTCACTTGTTGCAGGCAGTGGTCCAGGCTCGTCATGAAAACTTTTCTTTTGTCGCTGCGATGTTTCTTATATCTTCGTCTTTCAAGGAAGGAAGAGGGACAGCGCCTTGATGTTGAAGAAGGAATCTTGAACAAAGGAATTAGTTACCCGCTCTCCATCCTCGGATCAGAACCTGATCACTTGTCATTCGCTAAACCCATACAGGTCGTTTCCATCTCAGCAATAAAATAATAATAATAATCACAATTCATATCTGCTGGCATTCCTATAATCATTAATATGGAGAGTGTGGAGTCAGCCGCCATCTGGGAAATAATAAAACGAATTTTATTGTTTATGCTGATCCCTTTTGGCTTCCATCTCCAAAAAATGTGTGTTGAACGTAAAATATGATATATTAATCTCACTTTTAATCATAAATGGGATTTTATGTGTTTTAACCTACACGGTTGGTAGTACCTGTCATGGAAGTGACGTTAAGTACACTGATTCCTACGTCAATACTCTGAATATATATATATATATATATATATATATATATATATATATATATATATATATATATATATATATATATATATATATATATATATATATATTGTGCTGAATAGGTAAAACTGGCCAATTATCAAGAACTCATTTAAAATTAAGTCCTTTCTAAAAAATTTCTCTTATACGTTTAAAGATATATTTTTTTCATTTATGGAATGTAAAAAAATCATAATTTTGTACCAAGAGAACCTTAGAAAACTTACCTAAGCTTATTATAACAAGTGCAATTTAATTTAGCCTAACGCAAATAAATATATTTTAAATACGTTTACAAAATTTAATAAACAAACACAGTATAATATATATTTTTTCTTTAGGTTCAGAATGATTTTTACGAAATTATTGCATACACAAATTTTTTCTTGTCTTATTCGGCAAGAAGAGCGTTGCTATTTAAACCAATATTGCAAGTTTTACCTGCTCGGCACGACATATATTTTTTTTTATTTTTTTATTATCACACTGGCTGATTCCCACCAAGGCAGGGTGGCCCGAAAAAGAAAAACTTTCACCATCATTCACTCCATCACTGTCTTGCCAGAAGGGTGCTTTACACTACAGTTTTTAAACTGCAACATTAACACCCCTCCTTCAGAGTGCAGGCACTGTACTTCCCATCTCCAGGACTCAAGTCCGGCCTGCCGGTTTCCCTGAACCCCTTCATAAATGTTACTTTGCTCACACTCCAACAGCACGTCAAGTATTAAAAACCATTTGTCTCCATTCACTCCTATCAAACACGCTCACGCATACCTGCTGGAAGTCCAAGCCCCTCGCACACAAAACCTCCTTTACCCCTTCTCTCCAACCTTTCCTAGGCCGACCCCTACCCCGCCTTCCTTCCACTACAGACTGATACACTCTTGAAGTCATTCTGTTTCGCTCCATTCTCTCTACATGTCCGAACCACCTCAACAACCCTTCCTCAGCCCTCTGGACAACAGTTTTGGTAATCCCGCACCTCCTCCTAACTTCCAAACTACGAATTCTCTGCATTATATTCACACCACACATTGCCCTCAGACATGACATCTCCACTGCCTCCAGCCTTCTCCTCGCTGCAACATTCATCACCCATGCTTCACACCCATATAAGAGCGTTGGTAAAACTATACTCTCATACATTCCCCTCTTTGCCTCCAAGGACAAAGTTCTTTGTCTCCACAGACTCCTAAGTGCACCACTCACTCTTTTTCCCTCATCAATTCTATGATTCACCTCATCTTTCATAGACCCATCCGCTGACACGTCCACTCCCAAATATCTGAATACATTCACCTCCTCCATACTCTCTCCCTCCAATCTGATATTCAATCTTTCATCACCTAATCTTTTTGTTATCCTCATAACCTTACTCTTTCCTGTATTCATCTTTAATTTTCTTCTTTTGCACACCCTACCAAATTCATCCACCAATCTCTGCAACTTCTCTTCAGAATCTCCCAAGAGCACAGTGTCATCAGCAAAGAGCAGCTGTGACAACTCCCACTTTGTGTGTGATTCTTTATCTTTTAACTCCACGCCTCATTCCAAGACCCTCGCATTTACTTCTCTTACAACCCCATCTATAAATATATTAAACAACCACGGTGACATCACACATCCTTGTCTAAGGCCTACTTTTACTGGGAAATAATTTCCCTCTTTCCTACATACTCTAACTTGAGCCTCACTATCCTCGTAAAAACTCTTCACTGCTTTCAGTAACCTACCTCCTACACCATACACTTGCAACATCTGCCACATTGCCCCCCTATCCACCCTGTCATACGCCTTTTCCAAATCCATAAATGCCACAAAGACCACTTTAACCTTATCTAAATACTGTTCACTTATATGTTTCACTGTAAACACCTGGTCCACACACCCCCTACCTTTCCTAAAGCCTCCTTGTTCATCTGCTATCCTATTCTCCGTCTTACTCTTAATTCTTTCAATAATAACTCTACCATACACTTTACCAGGTATACTCAACAGACTTATCCCCCTATAATTTTTGCACTCTCTTTTATCCCCTTTGCCTTTATACAAAGGAACTATGCATGCTCTCTGCCAATCCCTAGGTACCTTACCCTCTTCCATACATTTATTAAATAATTGCACCAACCACTCCAAAACTATATCCCCACCTGCTTTTAACATTTCTATCTTTATCCCATCAATCCCGGCTGCCTTACCCCCTTTCATTTTACCTACTGCCTCACGAACTTCCCCCACACTCACAACTGGCTCTTCCTCACTCCTACAAGATGTTGTTCCTCCTTGCCCTATACACGAAATCACAGCTTCCCTATCTTCATCAACATTTAACAATTCCTCAAAATATTCCCTCCATCTTCCCAATACCTCTAACTCTCCATTTAATAACTCTCCTCTCCTATTTTTAACTGACAAATCCATTTGTTCTCTAGGCTTTCTTAACTTGTTAATCTCACTCCAAAACTTTTTCTTATTTTCAACAAAATTTGTTGATAACATCTCACCCACTCTCTCATTTGCTCTCTCGACATATATATATATATATATATATATATATATATATATATATATATATATATATATATGTATATATATATATATATATATATATATATATATATATATATATATATATATATATATATATATATATATATATATATATATATGTATGATGCGAAGAAATAAACATTAAGACCCTTCTTTACATAAAAAATATAAGATAAGATTCAAGAGGAGTGTTGAGGAAAGTGATATTTCAGTAAGTGGATCAGAAGGACGGGAACTGTATCTGCTGTTCAGGACAATAAAAATTTAATCGTCTATAAAACGTTCCATCAAAGATTTTCTCCTTTTGCGCCGCCTGCGAACGTCCCTGTCAGCTGTCAAGTTTCGCTTTTATCAGTCAACATTTGACATGGAGCAGTTTGAGAAAGTAAGTAGACGTCTGTTTACTGAACTTTGGATATGACGATGGAAGTGCTTTGATGAATGTCATTTCTTGTACCTTGTGGATCATTCTTGGTGTTCAGAAATATTCTTGAACCTTGTGGATCATTCTTGGTGTTCAGAAATATTCTTGAACCTTGTGGATCATTCTTGGTGTTCAGAAATATTCTTGAACCTTGTGGGTCATTCTTGGTGTTCAGAAATATTCTTGAACCTTGTGGATCATTCTTGGTGTTCAGAAATATTCTTGAACCTTGTGGATCATTCTTGGTGTTCAGAAATATTCTTGAACCTTGTGGATCATTCTTGGTGTTCAGAAATATTCTTGAACCTTGTGGATCATTCTTGGTGTTCAGAAATATTCTTGAACCTTGTGGATCTTTCTTGGTGTTCAGAAATATTATTGAACCTTGTGGATCATTCTTGGTGTTCAGAAATATTATTGAACCTTGTGGATCATTCTTGGTGTTCAGAAATATTCTTGAACCTTGTGGATCATTCTTGGTGTTCAGAAATATTCTTGAACCTTGTGGATCTTTCTTGGTGTTCAGAAATATTCTTGAACATGTGGATCATTCTTGGTGTTCAGAAATATTATTGAACCTTGTGGATCTTTCTTGGTGTTTAGAAATATTATTGAACCTTGTGGATCATTCTTGGTGTTCAGAAATATTATTGAACCTTGTGCATCATTCTTGGTGTTCAAAAATATTCTTGAACATGTGGATCATTCTTAGTGTACAGAAATATTATTGAACCTTGTGCATCATTCTTGGTGTTCAAAAATATTCTTGAACATGTGGATCATTCTTAGTGTACAGAAATATTCTTGAACCTTGTGGATCTTTCTTGGTGTTCAGAAATATTCTTGAACCTTGTGGATCTTTCTTGGTGTTCAGAAATATTCTTGAACCTTGTGGATCATTCTTGGTGTTCAGAAATATTCTTGAACCTTGTGGATCATTCTTGGTGTTCAGAAATATTCTTGAACCTTGTGGATCATTCTTGGTGTTCAGAAATATTCTTGAACCTTGTGCATCATTCTTGGTGTTCAGAAATATTCTTGAACCTTGTGCATCATTCTTGGTGTTCAGAAATATTCTTGAACCTTGTGCATCATTCTTGGTGTTCAGAAATATTCTTGAACCTTGTGCATCATTCTTGGTGTTCAGAAATATTCTTGAACCTTGTGGATCATTCTTGGTGTTAAGAAATATTCTTGAACCTTGTGGATCATTCTTGGTTAAGAAATATTCTTGAACCTTGTGGATCATTCTTGGTGTTAAGAAATATTCTTGAACCTTGTGGATCATTCTTGGTGTTAAGAAATATTCTTGAACCTTGTGGATCATTCTTGGTGTTCAGAAATATTCTTGAACCTTGTGGATCATTCTTGATGTTAAGAAATATTCTTGAACCTTGTTCATCATTCTTGGTGTTAAGAAATATTCTTGAAGCTTGTGGATCATTCTTGGTGTTCAGAAATATTCTTGAACCTTGTGGATCATTCTTGGTGTTCAAAAATATTCTTGAACCTTGTGGATCATTCTTGGTGTTCAGAAATATTCTTGAACATGTGGATCATTCTTGGTGTTCAGAAATATTATTGAACCTTGTGGATCATTCTTGGTGTTCAGAAATATTCTTGAACCTTGTGGATCATTCTTAGTGTTCAGAAATATTCTTGAACCTTGTGGATCATTCTTGGTGTTCAGAAATATTCTTGAACCTTGTGGATCATTCTTGGTGTTCAGAAATATTCTTGAACCTTGTGGATCATTCTTGGTGTTCAGAAATATTCTTGAACCTTGTGGATCATTCTTGGTGTTCAGAAATATTCTTGAACCTTGTGGATGATTCTTGGTGTTCAGAAATATTCTTGAACCTTGTGGATCTTTCTTGGTGTTCAGAAATATTCTTGAACCTTGTGCATCATTCTTGGTGTTCAAAAATATTCTTGAACATGTGGATCATTCTTGGTGTTCAGAAATATTATTGAACCTTGTGCATCATTCTTGGTGTTCAGAAATATTCTTGAACCTTGTGCATCATTCTTGGTGTTCAGAAATATTCTTGAACCTTGTGCATCATTCTTGGTGTTCAGAAATATTCTTGAACCTTGTGCATCATTCTTGGTGTTAAGAAATAGTCTCTGTCAGAACGTGAAGTTTGGAAACATTTACGGTGAATCCATGAACTGTTTCCACTAGTCGTGTTCACTTACATCTTGCGAGCCTCGCTGCAAAACAGTAGCAGTACTCTATAACCCTTGTGGATTTAGCGCTGGTTGTTATATAATGTAGGAAAATGTTTATTGGTACAGCATTCCAATAAAGGAACTGAGGGACCGATTACCTCTAACTAATCCTCTTCTTCCAACGTTCTCTGTATTAGACTGAAGAAGTCGCTGGCTGGCGAAAAGTTTTCTCAAGGATTCCCAAATGTTAAATAACAACAAAAATGGCACAGTACCGTGACTGGTGTCTCAGTAAGAAGAAAAAGTCACAATACCGTGACTGGAACAACACACAAATAACCCGCGCATAGGAGAGAGAGAAAAGCTTACGACGACGTTTCTGTCCAAGTCGTACCGAAACGTCGTCGTAAGCTTGTCTCTCCTATGTGCAGGTTATTTGTGAAGTGTGTCATTCCTCAGCTTATGTTTTTTTAAACCATGACCACGACATCAACACTAGTGTTAGTAGCGTCACTTGTGTGTTTTATTTAGGCAGACTCCGTCAAACAAATGCAACCGACCTCACAATAGATATTTTCGATCATTTTTGTTCTTTGTAGACTGATAGATACCAAGCCTCGCGAAATCTTAGTAAGACGATTGCAAAGAAACCACGGAACGGGTGGGGCTGAACCCATGACCTGGAGTTTTACGGCTCACTCGCCATGGGTTAAAACCGCACCCGTTCCGTGGATTGAACCGATAAATATATTGTGAATTAATGTAGCACAACAGTAGCTGAATCTCTCTGCTTTCTTATATTAACATTAACTTGGACTGAAGATATAGCTTAAGATAGATACTTCAATGATGTCACCTTTCATTTGTATCAGAATTAGTTTTCCCTCACCTAAGCATGTTAAAAATATAGCCTTATATAATTGAGGTTAATCTTACCCTATCTACCCTGGGTTTACGTAAGTTTAGTTTACACAGTTTAACATCTGTGAAATATATCAATTTTCCAATTAATCCTCGTTTAACGCCGTTTGTTTTTAAACGCATTACCCACCGTCAGTTTATGAACGTTTCCTACGTCTACCTGGAGTGTATTCCGGGGATCAACGCCCCCACGGCCCGGTCCATGACCAGGCCTCCAGATGGATCAGGGCCTGATCAACTAGGCTGTTACTGCTGGCCGCCGCACGTAGTCCAGCGTACGATCCACAGCCCCGCTGATCCGGCACTGACTTGAGGTATCCGTCCAGCTCCCTCTTGAAGACGTGCAGATATTTTTAGGCTTGTCTCTGGTAAATGAATTTACAATAGAAATGTATATTAAAAAAAATTGCGACAAGTCTAGAGAGTAGTAAGACTCTCGAAACTCACCAAAGGTATATCATGGGTAGCGAGTCAGTGTTTTGGTGAATCAAGGCAACGTTGAAAATCCTGGCGGTCTTCACGCGTGGTATGAAGCGCGCTGCAATTTTCTAATGATCAGACTGACCTTCACGGAAGTATTGCCACTGCCAACATGCTCTCTACTTGTTTGACCAAACAGTCGTTGCTTTGTAAGTCAAGGTCACAGCTTCTTCCTATACTGTGTAAAACAATTGCTGCTGAACACTCAACACGCACCCTCCTCCTATCTTCTCTCTCTCTCTCTCTCTCTCTCTCTCTCTCTCTCTCTCTCTCTCTCTCTCTCTCTCTCTCTCTCTCTCTCTCTCTCTCTCTCTCTCTCTCTCTCTCTGTCTCTCTCTCTCTCTGTCTCTCTCTCTCTCTCTCTCTCTCTCTCTCTCTCTCTCTCTCTCTCTCTCTCTCTCTCTCTCTCTCTCTCTCTCTCTCTCTCTCTCTAAATATTATTATTAATATTATCGTTATTTTAACTATTATTGTTATGGTTATTATTATTACTATTCTTATTATGATTATCATTATTATTATTGTTAGTATTATCATTGTATTACTGTTATGATTATCATTATAATTATTATTATTATATTAATATTGTTATTGTTATCAATTATTATTATTATTATTATATACTATTTATAGATTATTAAATCCGTACTGGTCATTGAGTGCCTGAGTTTGATCTACGGTAGAGAATGGTAGCTCCAGTTTCTTGGATCAGGAGCCCTTCACCAGCATCAGGGTCTGGAAGGGTCTGGGCACGGCACCAGAAACACGGCTCATAATAACGTACAGTACCCAGGTACAGTACACACAACTCACAGCAACGTACAGTACCCAAGTACAGTATACACAACTCACAGCAACGTACACTACCCAGGTACAGTACACACAACTCACAACAACGTACACTACCCAGGTACAGTACACACAACTCACAGCAACGTACAGTACCCAGGTACAGTACACACAACTCACAGCAACGTACACTATCCAGGTACAGTACACACAACTCACAGCAACGTACAGTACTCAGGTCCAGTACACACAACTCACAGCAACGTACACTACCCAGGTACAGTACACACAACTCACAGCAACGTACACTACCCAGGTACAGTACACACAACTCACAGCAACGTACAGTACCCAGGTACAGTACACACAACTCACAGCAACGTACACTATCCAGGTACAGTACACACAACTCACAGCAACGTACACTACCCAGGTACAGTACACACAACTCACAGCAACGTACAGTACCCAGGTCCAGTACACACAACTCACAGCAACGTACAGTACCCAGGTAAAGTACACACAACTCACAGCAACATACAGTACTCAGGTCCAGTACACACACCAAACAATAACGTACAGTACACAGGTCCAGTGCACACAACTCATAATAACGTACCGTACCCAGGTCCAGTACACACAACGCATAATAACGTACCGTACCCAGGTCCAGTACACACAACTCACAGCAACGTACAGTACCCAGGTCCAGTACACACAACTCACAGCAACGTATATTACCCAGGTCCAGTACACACAACGCATAATAACGTACCGTACCCAGGTCCAGTACACACAGCTCACAGCAGCGTTCAATACCCAGGTCCAGTACACACAACGCATAATAACGTACCGTACCCAGGTCCAGTACACACAGCTCACAGCAACGTACAGTACCCAGGTCCAGTACACACAACGCATAATAACGTACCGTACCCAGGTCCAGTACACACAGCTCACAGCAGCGTTCAATACCCAGGTCCAGTACACACAACGCATAATAACGTACCGTACCCAGGTACAGTACACACAACTCACAGCAACGTACACTACCCAGGTACAGTACACACAACTCACAGCAACGTACACTATCCAGGTCCAGTACACACAGCTCACAGCAACGTACAATACTCAGGTCCAGTACACACAACACATAATAACGTACCGTACCCAGGTCCAGTACACACAGCTCACAGCAGCGTACAATACTTAGGTCCAGTACACAAACAGTACTGTCTGATCCCACTGATTAACATACTGCAAAACATATGCAAATATAAAAAAAAACACTCAAGAAATAGAAAGTAAATAGAAAAATAAGTCAAAAAACACCATAAAAAATAATTACGCAGAAAATATTTAGAAATAATACGCACATAAAGCAATGCAAAAGAAACTAAGAAAATCAGTAATAAGAAAAGAGAACGGGAATGGAAGGCGAATAAGGGAAAAAGTGTTGGCGGCGCACATAAATAATAGAATAAAGCTCACATGAAACAACGAGAGAAATAAAGAAAAGCCAGTCACAACAGAAAATAAAATGAGTGGGAAGTGAATGAGAGAAGAGAAAAAAGTGTGTCGTAGCTGGTGTCACCGCTGTCAACGTTAATCAGGCCTTTGGGAGGCAGGCCGGCGTGGAGACGCAGATCCAACGCCACAAAGAACGGGCGTGGCGGGGCCTTAAAACAATGAGAAAATGTTAAACAGGCGGGAGGGCAGGAACGTTGGAGGGAAGGAAGGAACGTTGGAGGGAGGGCAGGAACGGTGGAGGGAGGGATGACAGGAACGGTGGAGTGAGGGATGACAGGAACGGTGGAGGGAGGGAGGGCAGGAACGGTGGAGGGAGGGAGGGCGTGAACGGTGGAGAGAGGAAGGACAGGTACGGGGGAGGGAGGGAGGGCAGGAACGGTGGAGGGAGGGAGGACAGGAACTGTGGAGGGAGGGAGGGCAGGAACTGTGGAGGGAGGGAGGGCAGAAACGGTGAAGGGAGGGAGGGAGTTCAGGAACGGTGGAGGGAGGGAGGACAGAAACTCTGGAGGAAGGGAGGGCAGTAACTGTGGAGGGAGGGAGGGTAGGAACGGCGGAGGGAGGGAGGTAGGGCAGGAACGGTGGAGGGAAGGAGGACAGGAACGGTGGAGGGAGGACAGGAACTGTGGAGGGAGGGAGGGCAGGAACTGTGGAGGGAGGGCAGGAACTGTGGAGGGAGGGCAGGAACTGTGGAGGGAGGACAGGAACTGTGGAGGAAGGGAGGGCAGTAACTGTGGAGGGAGGGAGGGCAGGAACTGTGGAGGGAGGGCAGGAACTGTGGAGGGAGGGCAGGAACTGTGGAGGGAGGGAGAGCAGGAACTGTGGAGGAAGGACAGGAGCTATGGAGGGAGGGAGGACAGGAACTGTGGAGCGAGGACAGGAACTGTGGAGGGAGGGCAGGAACTGTGGAGGGAGGGAGAGCAGGAACTGTGGAGGAAGGACAGGAGCTATGGAGGGAGGGAGGACAGGAACTGTGGAGGGAGGGCAGTAACTGTGGAGGGAGGGAGGACATGAACTGTGGAGGGAGGGCAGTAACTGTGGAGGGAGGGAGGACATGAACTGTGGAGGGAGGGCAGTAACTGTGGAGGGAGGGAGGACATGAACTGTGGAGGGAGGGCAGGAACTGTGGAGGGAGGGAGAGCAGGAACTGTGGAGGAAGGACAGGAGCTATGGAGGGAGGGAGGACAGGAACTGTGGAGGGAGGGCAGTAACTGTGGAGGGAGGGAGGACATGAACTGTGGAGGGAGGGAGGACAGAAACTGTGGAGGGAGGACAGAAACTGTGGAGGGAGGGAGGACAGGAACTATGGAGGGAGGACAGGAACTGTGGAGGGAGGACAGGAACTGTGGAGGGAGGACATGAACTGTGGAGGGAGGACAGAAACTGTGGAGGGAGGGAGGACAGGAACTATGGAGGGAGGACAGGAACTGTGGAGGGAGGACAGGAACTGTGGAGGGAGGACAGGAACTGTGGAGGGAGGACAGGAACTGTGGAGGTAGGGCAGGAACTGTGGAGGTAGGGCAGGAACTGTGGAGGTAGGGCAGGAACTGTGGAGGGAGGACAGGAACTGTGGAGGGAGGACAGGAACTGTGGAGGTAGGGCAGGAACTGTGGAGGGAGGACAGGAACTGTGGAGGGAGGACAGGAACTGTGGAGGTAGGGCAGGAACTGTGGAGGGAGGACAGGAACTGTGGAGGGAGGGCAGGAACTGTGGAGGGAGGACAGGAACTGTGGAGGGAGGGAGGACAGGAACTGTGGAGGGAGGGCAGGAACTGTGGAGTGAGGGCAGGAACTGTGGAGGGAGGACAGGAACTGTGGAGGGAGGACAGGAACTGTGGAGGGAGGACAGGAACTGTGGAGGTAGGGCAGGAACTGTGGAGGGAGGACAGGAACTGTGGAGGGAGGGCAGGAACTGTGGAGGGAGGACAGGAACTGTGGAGGGAGGACAGGAACTGTGGAGGTAGGGCAGGAACTGTGGAGGTAGGGCAGGAACTGTGGAGGGAGGACAGGAACTGTGGAGGGAGGGCAGGAACTGTGGAGGGAGGGAGGACAGGAACTGTGGAGGGAGGGCAGGAACTGTGGAGGGAGGACAGGAACTGTGGAGGGAGGGCAGGAACTGTGGAGGTAGGGCAGGAACTGTGGAGGTAGGGCAGGAACTGTGGAGGTAGGGCAGGAACTGTGGAGGTAGGGCAGGAACTGTGGAGGTAGGGCAGGAACTGTGGAGGGAGGGCAGGAACTGTGGAGGGAGGACAGGAACTGTGGAGGGAGGGCTGGAACTGTGGAGGGAGGGAGGACAGGAACTGTGGAGGTAGGGCAGGAACTGTGGAGGTAGGGCAGGAACTGTGGAGGGAGGACAGGAACTGTGGAGGGAGGGCAGGAACTGTGGAGGGAGGACAGGAACTGTGGAGGGAGGGCAGGAACTGTGGAGGGAGGACAGGAACTGTGGAGGGAGGGAGGACAGGAACTGTGGAGGGAGGGCAGGAACTGTGGAGGGAGGACAGGAACTGTGGAGGGAGGGAGGACAGGAACTGTGGAGGTAGGGCAGGAACTGTGGAGGTAGGGCAGGAACTGTGGAGGGAGGGCAGGAACTGTGGAGGGAGGGCAGGAACTGTGGAGGAGGACAGGAACTGTGGAGGGAGGGCAGGAACTGTGGAGTGAGGGCAGGAACTGTGGAGGGAGGGCAGGAACTGTGGAGGGAGGACAGGAACTGTGGAGGGAGGGCAGGAACTGTGGAGGGAGGACAGGAACTGTGGAGGGAGGGCAGGAACTGTGGAGGTAGGGCAGGAACTGTGGAGGGAGGGCAGGAACTGTGGAGGGAGGGCAGGAACTGTGGAGGGAGGGCAGGAACTGTGGAGGGAGGGCAGGAACTGTAGAGGGAGGATAGGAACTGTGGAGGGAGGGCAGGAACTGTAGAGGGAGGATAGGAACTGTGGAGGGAGGGCAGGAACTGTGGAGGGAGGGCAGGAACTGTGGAGGGAGAGCAGGAACTGTGGAGGTAGGGCAGGAACTGTGGAGGTAGGGCAGGAACTGTGGAGGTAGGGCAGGAACTGTGGAGGTAGGGCAGGAACTGTGGAGGTAGGGCAGGAACTGTGGAGGTAGGGCAGGAACTGTGGAGGGAGGGCAGGAACTGTGGAGGGAGGGCAGGAACTGTGGAGGTAGGGCAGGAACTGTGGAGGTAGGGCAGGAACTGTGGAGGTAGGGCAGGAACTGTGGAGGGAGGGCAGGAACTGTGGAGGGAGGGCAGGAACTGTGGAGGGAGGGCAGGAACTGTGGAGGAGGACAGGAACTGTGGAGGGAGGGCAGGAACTGTGGAGTGAGGGCAGGAACTGTGGAGGGAGGGCAGGAACTGTGGAGGGAGGACAGGAACTGTGGAGGGAGGGCAGGAACTGTGGAGGGAGGACAGGAACTGTGGAGGGAGGGCAGGAACTGTGGAGGGAGGGCAGGAACTGTAGAGGGAGGATAGGAACTGTGGAGGGAGGGCAGGAACTGTAGAGGGAGGATAGGAACTGTGGAGGGAGGGCAGGAACTGTGGAGGGAGGGCAGGAACTGTGGAGGGAGGGCAGGAACTGTGGAGGGAGGGCAGGAACTGTGGAGTTAGGACAGGAACTGTGGAGGGAGGACAGGAACTGTGGAGGGAGGGCAGGAACTGTGGAGGGAGGGCAGGAACTGTGGAGTTAGGACAGGAACTGTGGAGGGAGGACAGGAACTGTGGAGGGAGGGCAGGAACTGTGGAGTTAGGACAGGAACTGTGGAGGGAGGGCAGGAACTGTGGAGTTAGGACAGGAACTGTGGAGGGAGGACAGGAACTGTGGAGGGAGGGCAGGAACTGTGGAGTTAGGACAGGAACTGTGGAGGGAGGGATAAAATCCATGGTCACACACTGCTCTTATCATCATCATTAATCACATTATTTCAACACGGTATATGAAATTCTCCCCTTGTGATGGAGTGCTTGAGGGAGACACACCTACGTTCTCTTCCCACTATGTAACTCTTATATTCAGTAGTGTAGCAGCACATTGCTAATGTACACAATTTTGCTACATAAGCAACTCCAAACATGAGTGAATATTAGTATCTGTTCCCTTCTCCAGACATGAGTAAGTGTAAGCAGTTGCTTAATTCCCCAGACGTGAATGTAAATATTTGTTCCCTTCTCTAGTATGTTTTCATTCTTTATACTCGTCAAGGGATTGCCTTCATGCTGATGAAGGGTTCTTGATTCAAGGAATTTGAGTTGCCTTTCCCTTCTTTGAATCAAGGATGAAAATAAATGATATAAAATACCGACACAATGGGAAAATGGACGCATATGCAGTATAATGCGAACCTTTATTGACAACGTTTCGCTCACCCAGTGAGCTGTATCACGTCACTGCTCAGGTACATCTGTTTCTGTTAGGTAAGACACATATGCAACAGTTAGGTATCTTTATTTCGAAACATTTCGCCTACACAGTAGGCTTCTTCAGTCGAGTACAGAAAAGTTGATTGAAGCAGAAGATACTTGAAGACGATGTAATCAGTCCATCACCCTTGAAGTTTTGAGGTGGTCAGTCCCTCAGTCTGGAGAAGAGTATTGTTCTTTATCAAGTCTGTTTCTGAATTGATAAAGCCCATTGTGTGGGCGAAACATTATCAAAAAAAAATCGCATTGTACTGCATTTGTGTCTTTAGATCAAACCTGTTTACATCGTGTTCTCCAGTCGCTGTATGACCTTTGTATATAACACCAACAGGAAGACTTGCCTACCCCCAAAATGGTTATAATCAGAGCCATATTTTTTAAAGGGGTGGACCGGTAAGCCAGTGGAAGGCCTCGCTCAGACGACCAAAAGCTCCAGCGGCGGATCATCATATGACTAAGACCCGCATCAGGAAACACTTATCCTGTTTCCTGACAAATCTTACGTTCCTGACTTGCCTAATGTCTGCATGCTGTATTATGATGTTAAAATGGATGTGAGTGAGTGTGTGGATAAGACAATAAATGCCCAGCCTGATTGATTTAAATATTTTTGAGCAATTGTAGGCGCACACTAAGACTTACATATCTATAATTATTTCATGCAGTGTGTAATTTATTAAGATGAAATACGAATTACTTGTAATTGAGGCGTTTGCTATAGTAACAGTCCCAGAATCTAAACTTGGGGAAAATACCTGGGGCAAGGGGTTAGTAACGTCTTCTCCTGTATAAATTACTAATGTAAAAATAAGAAAAAAAACGTTGTTTTTTGTTTTTTGGGTTACTCTGCCTCGGTGGGAGACGGCCGTTATGTTGAAACAAATAATAATATTGAAGTTGTACATAGTGTTTTAAGAAAAAATTTTATGTAGTTAAAGTGTTGAATACTATAATTATCTCTGCTTAGGCTTGCCTAAATGGAAAGCTAAACTATAAGGATCGTTTGATTATCTTGACTTTAGACTCGAAAAGTTTGTTCTTTACTCCCATCAACCTCATTAGCAAGCTGCCACCAGTATCACCCAGGAATTACCAAGCACTGGGGTGGAATATGTGGTGATATATCATGGAGGAACCAGCTCCGCCAGCCCAGACTTAAGTAAGGAGGCGAGACTCGCTGCTCTGGAATATATGCATTCCAGCCCCTCCCACCTCATCCACACGCACGAACATATTAACCTACCTTCTACATCATGCGCCTTCCCTGCTCATTTTCCTCAAATTATGTTTAATTTTGTTTGGTGTGCCCAAGAGAAATGTTGGTGTTGGTGTCTGGTATTTAATGAAAAGATTATTAGTGTACCTGTTCTCAGTAACTCTTCTTACTGTTTCTTTAGTGCATAGGTGAATTAGGCATCTCAATCTGGAGTCGATAAAGACAGGGTTGGAGATTCGGTCAGTTCTTTGGCGAGTACAACTTTAGACAGACCTCTAAGTCGTGGATAGAGGAAATGGAGCCAGAGGCTTGAGACAGTTTTGTCAGGGGTGAATCCTAGGAACCTACTATATGGTGATCTTTTATATTTCTTAAACGGGATCTAAAACCTACTAATGCATCTATTGATTTTATATTTAATTTTTTACGAGGTTGACCATGAAGGGGCGAGAGTGTGTGTGTAGCTACTATGCGTGTTGTGGAGATATTCTTTGAGGAGTCTGTCAGTATTGTATCTCTGTGTACTGTATCATGTCTGTTGTTTTTGTTAGTTTAGTCGTCAGGGAAAATCAGCTGGCGTGAGTTTTGATGTGTGAGTGACCAACGTACCGTGCGTGCTGTATGCAAACATTGAATTTTCTCCAGACATTAAATAGTTACAGTGATGGAAAACGCTAGTAAATCCAGAAAGCATGAACAGACGGTTTTATATTTAAAAATACAGTGACAACAAGTGTACATTCAATGAAAGAGGACAGAATAGGGCCAACATTTACATCTTTTTCAAACTGTTGGTCATGAAGTTGCCAGTCAAATATTAGTCATTAGCAAAATAGGAAACTCATGTTACGTTGATAGAACTGAATGCAAGGCCAGTGTGAGCGAAAAAAAAACTGATATACATGCGAACAAGAACTTTGTGAATAACTAGATTAATTAATTAAGTGACCAGAGGTCACAAACATCCTCGAGTATGTTCGTCTGCAAGATCATCATCACCCACAAGATCATATGCCAAAAATCCTTACGCTGTGTCAAATTAACTTAAATTAGAAGCAATAGTATGATTGAATTAGAAGAAACAAAGACAAAATGGTAGAAGTTGTACATATCTACATACAGAATCTATAAAATAATGCAAACACCACTTGCAAGATAGCAAGTGGCTAGAGCATAGCTGAGGTGGTTACCTCTTGCATCACGAAAAGCTGCCAGATGTAACCAGGTCAACACAGGAAAGCCAACTGTTAACTTAGCTGTCATGTATTCAAAACTTACTGTGTGGCGACGTATCTGTGTAGCGAAACATACGTTTTGGAAATAAAAATAGTGTTGCACATGTATCTAATTCATTAACTTCTGGGTATAACAGTATTTTCTAGCATATAAGGCACGCTTTTTTTTCCCACAAAAGGTCTTGGGAAATCAGCCTGCGACTTATGTTCTCAAGGTCGGGGTCAATGGTAGGGTTTGGGTTACGCTTTGGCAGTTGTTTACTAACGTTACGTTACAACTGCTTGCAAACATTCTGACAGCAAGAAGACGACACTCGTGCACTTTATATGCAAAAAAATATGGTATATAATTATAATTAGTTATTATACCCTCAATATAAAACATATACATATTTATAGGGTAATATAGTCTACATAGGAAACCGGGAAGTTTTAACGATAAACATCTACCTTTGAAGAGTTTCGAGAGTTTCTGTACTTTCTGAGCCCGGCCATGGGCCAGATCTAGAATGATAGAGGAATAAATAAATAAATATATATATATATATATATATATATATAGATATATATATATATATATATATATATATATATATAGATAAGGCAGAGAAATGACCTCTCTTCTTGCTAACATTTAGCGTTTGAAATTAAAACTAAAAGAGTTAATCCTATAAGTGGGCGTCTCACATAACCAAATGATATAAACCATACCACGGGCGAGGATAGAACCCGCGATCAGAGAGTCTCAAAACTTCAGACCGTCGTGTTAGCCACTGGACCAACGCGACGGTCTGGAGTTTTGAGACTCTCTGGTCGCGGGTTCTATCCCCGCCCGTGGTATGGTTTGTTTGCAATCGTGTCATTACGATTTCGTGAGTCAACCAAATGATATATTTGGAACGTTCACAGAAACTCTTACAAGGGATGTTTTGACCAGTTAGATATGGGTGAAAAATTACAGTGTAGAGTCGTGAGAGTAAATAAGCCTCGGGGAGGAGTAGGACTCTATGTAAGAGAGAGACACTTTCTTGTACGGCATTCTTGAAATTAAGTGATACAGCAGAAGTACTAGGTCTTCAGGTGGAGACGAAGAATCTAATAATTATCCGTGTGTATAAACCATCGTCGGCAACGGATGAGGAATAGCTTTCTTTGATAGCTTGAAAATCCTACACCAGGATATAATCCTAGGAGATTTTAACCTTACATGTGTTACATAGAAGATGGTTGACAACAACACTATACTAGAAATAGTACTGGAAGCACGCTAGTCCAACATACATATATCAGAGTATTATTGAGGCTATTTGAAAAGTTTACTCTGAGGCAACAGATAATAAAACCTAGACTTTTATATACACTAGACTTTATCTTCACAATGAATGAGGAAATAATCGGAGATATAGCATTCTCAAATACAATATATTTTGATTACAACGTCATTAAAGTACAGATAAGTATAAATTCATTCCTAGACAACATAAGCATTAGGCAACGTGAAGGGATGTTTAGTGACTAATTGTTGCAGGGGGTCGAGCACATGGTCACGCTGGTCGCGGCTGTCGCAGAACATGTGAAGCTGAGGTAGCCGATGGTTCTTTGATGGTCAACGATAGTACCCACCAGGAGTTAGTGGTCTGGGGGCTTTTGAAAAGCTGAAGAGCCGACCTTTCCCACAGTTAGACATTTAATAGCTACCTTATGGTAGGTATGGCGTGTGCGTGTCTCTCAGGCAAGTGTCGCTTCGGTTAGCAAATCCAACAACTTAATGTTTACACAGACGCTTAAGTTTGTGACCAGCAAAAAACACCTCGTTAGGTGGCGGATCCCGTTTTCTTTTTAACGTCATTTAAGATTATTTTTCAAGTTTTATAGCCGGCTTGCTTGCGTCAAATTAGGGGTATAAAATGGCCATCTGCGAATGTACATAGTCAAATTATGGTGATTATGATGGATGCGATAAGTTAACAGTGAGGATATTTTTAGCCCTGTTGAAGGGGTGATTGGGGGGGGTGGAGGAGATTGTATTTCTGATAGCGTACTTCACAATCAAAACTACGGTTTGCTCCACTGGCCCCACAATGGTGGTGGTCGGCATGTCAGTAATATTTGTTTGTATTTCTAAAAGTTAAGAGGAATTGTTTGTTACTGGTACTTACGCTGACTTTGTTGACGTCGATTGTGGTGGCAAAAAGTGTTTTGAGAACAGCGCAAAAATATGAGATTGAATAATTACAATAGAAGATTGTAATATTAAGAGGAGAATTTGATGTTTTTAAGGTTAGTAGTAATAGTGGTGGTGATCTTGAGAATGGTTGTGGTAGTGGTGGAGGTGGTATTAACAGTGATTTTGGTAGTAGTAGTAGTGATGTACCTTATGAAGGTCTGTAGGTGGTGAGTAGTGGTGTTAGTGGTGGGTAGTGATATTGGTAGTGGTGGTAACCATGGTAGTACGTTGTGGTTTTCATATTGGTGGTAGTCGTGATAGTTGTGTAGTTGATGGTGGTGGTGCAGTTGGTGGTGGTGGTGGTACAAGTGGTAGTGGCACATGTAGTTACCTCAGGTGGTGTTGGCATTGGTAGTAACACAGGCGGTGGTGGCACTGGTAGTAGCACAGGTGGTGGTGGTAGCACTGATGATGGTACAGGTGGTGGTGGTAGCATTGATGGTGGTACAGGTGGTGGTGGTAGCACTGATGGTGGAACAGGTGGTTGTGGTAGCACTGATGGTGGAACAGGTGGTTGTGGTAGCACTGATGGAACAGGTGGTGGTGGTAGCACTGATGGTGGAACAGATGGTGGTGGTGGTAGCACTGATGGTGGAATAGGTGGTGGTGATAGCACTGATGGAACAGGTGGTGGTGGTAGCACTGATGGTGGAACAGGTGGTGGTGGTGGTAGCACTGATGGTGGAATAGGTGGTGGTGATAGCACTGATGGTGGTACAGGTGGTAGTTGTGGCAGCGACGGTGTGTACAATAGCTGTTGTTCTTACTCTTTTTTTGTATTATTTATGGTTAATTGATAGATCCTGCTGCTCGTATTGTGCTGTGTTGTTGTTCATTATTAAATATTAAGATGTCCTGAAAGTTGCAGTTATAAGCGGACTACACCGCTTCCTCAAACATATATATATATATATATATATATATATATATATATATATATATATATATATATATATATATATATATATATATATATATATATATATATATAGGGAGGTACCATCTCTGGAACTGTCCTGGGGATCCTCATCCTCAGAGGAAAGAATAAACTTCAGGGAAAACTCAAGGTTCTTCTGGGAGCTGTTTGAATATTGTCTTCTCCTACCACTCCCTATATTCTGTATTATGTGTAGATTTTATTTAAAGACAAAATACATTGACAAAATTACAATAGGGAGTAGAACAACATAGATAACATCTCCAAGCTATATCTCGAATACTTCGTCCAGCTCTCCGGCAGTAGGCCGCGTGCCCAAAATGCTGCAGGCATTTCCCCTCTGGATCGCAACCCTGAGTCTCTGAAAGAGGGAGTTGGCCGCCCTGTGGTCCTTGGTTTCTATGATGAGTTTTTCATCCAGCACTTTGAGGAACTTCAAAGTACACTTGCCCCATGCTCCAAGGGTCTCCGACCCTTTTGGGATGAAGTTATAGCAAGGGGGAATGCCTTCATATTTGCGGGTCTTCTGGGTCTCCCTGTGGCTGGGAGCTCCACCCCTTTGAGCTTCGGAGTATGGCAAGTAGGTGTCTGCCAATGTGGTGGCACAGGTGTAGTCCCAGGCAATCTGCTTACCATCCTTCCAAGGTAGCATAGTGGCTCCATCAGGACACTTTTGGCTTTCGTCAGACCTCTGTACTTGGAGTTCCCGTTGAGCTGGGCAACGGGCTGTGGCGAGGCTTCTCTTTATGATGTCGTTGACCTTCTCATGTCTAGCATACTTCCCTTCTTATATGTGAAACACGAGACCATGAAGTCCGAATTGATCAGCCGTCGCCCTGCCTCAAATATAACTATGTTCGGTGAGTATGGGGGCGGCTAGGCAAAGAGCAACAGAAATCCGAATGGCCGAATGTCGTGCCGAATAGGTAAAACTGGTCAGTTAGCAAAAACTCATTTAAAATTAAGTCCTTTCAAAAATTTTCTCTTATACATTTAAAGATATATATTTTTTATTTATGTTAATGTAAAATTTAATAATTTTGTACAAAAAACTAAGGAAACTTACTTAACCTTATTGTAACAAGCCCAATTTAATTTAGTCTAATCCAACTAAATATATTTTAGATAAGTTTACAGTCATTTAATAATAAACACAATGAAATATGTTTTTTCGTTATGTTCAGAATTGTTTTTGCAAAATTATTGCATATACAAATTTTCGCTTGCCTTATTCGGCAAGAAGAGCGTTGCTATTTAAGCCGAATAGGCAGAACTTGCGATCTTGGCTTAAATAGCAACGCTCATCTTGCCATATAAGACAAGTGAAAATTTGTGTATGCAATAATTTCGCCAAAATCATTCTGAACCTAACGAAAAAAATATATTTCAATGTGTTTGTTTGGTACTAAATTATTGTAAACGTATTTAAAATATATTTAGTTGGGTTAGGCTAAAATAAATTGTTCTTGTTATAATAAGGTTAGGTAAGTTTTCTAAGATTCTTTTGGTGCAAAATTAAAAATTTTTACATTAACATTAATGAAAAAAATATATCTTAAACGTACAAGAGAAAATTTCAGAAAGGACTTAATTTTAAATGAGTTCTTGCTAATTGACCATTTTTACATATTCGGCACGACATTATATATATATATATATATATATATATATATATATATATATATATATATATATATATATATATATATATATATATATATAGAGAGAGAGAGAGAGAGAGAGAGAGAGAGAGAATGATGCTAAAATAAAGTCACAATCAGTGCTTTTAAGAGATAACTCGGTAAGCTGAAAGAATCTAGAGCATTTGACGTATGTAATTTACATACATCAAATTGCATGTCGCGAGCACCAACAGACTAGCCGCTAGGAAGACGATCCTCGCAGCCATCAACAGGTAGACACAGCAAGAGAAACGAGAGAAAGAGAGAGCAAACCATCCTCAACGTGTATTGTAATTTCTTTAGTCTTCCCTGTAGCTAGGTTACACCCGCTTTTCCTTCATTCTTCCCCCACCCCTTCTCTCCCTCCACTGCCCACCATCACACCAATACAGCCTGTAAATGAGCTGAGGCAGAATAACAGCTCTTAGGCTGTTATGAGATGAGGTAGGACAGCAGCCCTTAGGCAGTAATGAGATGAGGTTGGCAAGTACCTCTTAGCTTGCTATAAGCTGAGGTAGGATACCAACTCTTAGGTTGTAAATTAGGTAGGATAGCAGCTGCTAACCTGTAAATGAGCTGAGGTAGGGTAGCAGCTCTTACTCTGTAAAGAATAACTTGTGTAAAAATAAACATGTGTTGCAAGCTAGACTCGCTGGCGTGACATTTCATGAAATGGCACAACATTTGAGTAGTGTTTTACCGTAGGTGCTGTGTACAGGTAGTAACTGCGAAGGGTGGGTGACCGATGGGGCGTTGGGTAGCCCAGGGATGGCTGCTAGCCGTTTTTCTGGGGGGGGGGAAGATGTGTATTTGTGAGGTAGATCTCATTGGATATATCTGACAGCGCTAGGAGAGGAAGGGAACTGTACTAGTGACCACGCCAAGAGCACCAACGGGTCGTCAACCACCTGTGGATGCTTCGAAGGATGATCGTACCTGCAGTCTGGTCCCAGACCAGAAGTTCCTCTTACCACCCTGATCATGGTGGCTATTGTTTCTCGCTGCACTCAGTCTAAGGAAAGCAGTAGAGTCTAACAGGTTGCACTCTTAGTTTAGAAATTCCTTTGCTTGCCCCCGCGAATATGTCCCAGACCAGGTCCACTGGTTAATGGCCTGATCAGTCAGGCTCTTCATACTAGCAGCGTGCAATCCAATGTTGGCAAGCAGCCCTCCCGGCTGACTCCAGGATCTTAGCAAGTTGCCTCAACTTCTCTGGTTAGTCTTGTGATAAGAACCAAACTGATACATCTTCACAGATTGTATTACACGCCAACTTGAAACAAATCTTAGACAAGTTTTACTGCATTAAGTACAGTGGCTACATTAAACTTGTAAAAGATGGGTGAAGACTTTGCTGGTCGAAGGGCCGTTTAAAGTGCGATGTTCGCGCACTGCTGGAAAGACACCCAGGGAATAATTGATGGTAGATGTGTTGCCTTCTTTGTGGGAACCCAACGATATGTTTAGGAACAGCAGGCAGGCAGGCATGCAGACAAGCAGGCAGGCAGGCATGCAGACAGGCAGGCATGCAGACAGGCAAGCATGCAGGCAGGCATGCAGACAGGCAGGCAGGCAGGCATGCAGACAAGCAGGCAGGCAGGCATGCAGACAGGCAGGCAGGCAGGCATGCAGACAGGCATGCAGGCAGACAGGCAAGCATGCAGGCAGGCATGCAGACAGGCAGGCAATCAGGCAGGCAATCAGGCAGGCATGCAGACAGGCAAGCATGCAGACAGGCAGGCAATCAGGCAGGCAAGCAGGCAGGCATGCAGGCAGGCAGGCAGGCATGCAGACAGGCAAGCATGCAGGCAGGCATGCAGACAGGCAGGCAATCAGGCAGGCATGCAGGCAGGCATGCAGACAGGCAAGCATGCAGACAGGCAGGCAATCAGGCAGGCAAGCAGGCAGGCATGCAGGCAGGCATGCAGACAGGCAGGCATGCAGCCAGACAGGCATGCAGACAGGCAGGCATGCAGACAGGCATGCAGACAGGCAGGCATGCAGACAGGCAGGCAGGCAAGCAGGCAGGCATGCAGACAGGCATGCATACAGTCAGGCAATCAGGCAGGCAAGCAGGCAGGCCTCTTATGCTTTATTGCATTTTATAGCTTACACAAAGTTTAATCAATATAACCCTTCAGAGAATAGAGAGAGAAAGAGTCTTGATGCTACGTTTCCCTTGTATTGAGCCCGGTTACCCGCTGTACACATATCGCTGTATAACCCCAAAGGTGTAGCACTTCCCCGTCACTATAATAATGCCAACCATTTATATATATATATATATATATATATATATATATATATATATATATATATATATATATATATATAAGATGAACGAGGGGCTCGAATCGTGGTCCCGAGATTGACAAGAGTGTGTGTGCGCTCGCGCGCATGTACATATTAAATATAAATTGTTTAAATTTTGGTTGTAAGTAAAGCAAGTTTATTAGGCGTAAACGTCGGCCGTCAACCTGTTATTGGATCTCTCTTGTATATAAAAGTTTTTTAAGCATTATGTTTTCATTTTTGAATTAACTTAATCTGAAATAATGGAATAATGTCTTTTAAGAAAATAGTTGTGTTTTGTGAAGTCTGCCTGAATATTCGACTAAGGCAGGGTGGACTAATGTATTGTTATAATAGTATATTGACGGGATAGGGCCAACTCAGTGTGGGTCATACACCATCTGGGAAATAATAGTAGTCAGGTTTGATACGAGGAGGGAGAGTTACTCTAATATTACTCCAATATCTTGTATCGAGACTGATTCAAGAGCTGTTCACCAGCCTTTAGGTACCGCATATTGTAAAGGGAGTAGGGGGGGGGTGAATTTTCAGTGTGTATAGTATGTATATGTATGTTTGTACGGATATGGGTATGTGTTTTATAGATCTTCCAAGATTATGTATAGTGTACACGTTTCTAAAATGTATATATGTAAATTATATGTATAGTGTATGAGTGTGTATGTGTGTGTGTGTGTATGTAATTTTCTTCCATTCAGCTTCCATACCATACAACTTGGCTACTGCCAAGACTTTTTCTCATACCGCTGAGTCGTAAGAAAAAGGTAAGACATGCAATTCGTTCGGATAAAACCCATTTCGGGGTCACATTGCATGTGTCGAAGGTATAAGCCGGTAAATGCCTCGGGAATTATGGAAAATGAAATCGATTGCATTGTAACCGGACCATAATTTACAGGTTTGTCTCTGACCTCAGATAGTTTGCTTGTGGACAGTGGTGAGTGTGTTAGCGGATAGTTTCGGGTGAGTTAAAGATACTTGTGGTTAGTGGTGGGTGCGATTCAGATACTTGTAGCTATTTCGTGTTCTACAGATAGTTTGCTTGTAGAGGGTATAGGGTGCGTTAGAGATGTTTGACGATAGTGATGGATGGGTTACAAATAACAAAAAAAGGCACAATACCGTGACTGGAACGATACACAAATTACCCGCACATAGAAGAGAGGAGCTTACGACGACGTTTCGGTCCGACTTGGGCCATTTACAGAGTGACTTTGTAAATGGTCCAAGTCGGACCGAAACGCCGCCGTAAGCTCCTCTCTTCTATGTGCGGGTTATTTGGGTTACAAATACTTGTGGATAGTACTGGGTATGTTACAAATGCTTCTGGATAGTATTGGTGTGCTACATATACCTGTAGATAGTATCGCTACAAGTATTTCTAGTTTGGATGTATTACATATATTTGTTGATAGTATTACAGGTGTCAGTAACATATACACGGACAGCTTACTTGTGGGTGCCTATAAATGAGGCACATCTTGCCTGTGAACGCCGAAATGCTACGTGAACCTTACCTCGGGGAAGATGACCCCCCGCTTTTCAGTCCCTGATCGGGCCTCCCTGTTGGCAGCCTATTCAACATCTTTAGGTAAATGACCACCATCTTTTTACCTTATATTGTAATTATTGGATATGCTAATGTTTGTTTTGTTTTTTGTCTTCAGGTAGGTGCGTGTCGATGTGATGTCCGGAGTCAGCTGGGTGAGTGTTTATCTTAAGACGGTATACACGTAACCCATACATTTTTGAGAGGAGACTTTAGACGACGTTTCGGTCCGTCCTAGATCATTACCAAGTCACATCAGATGTTGCCTGATAATGGCCTAGAAAGGACCGAAAGTATGAGTTATTTGTAAATTGTTCCAGCCATGGTTTTATGACTTTTATTCATGCTATAACTTTGTATACGTAGTAAAGGAACAGCTACTCATTAAATAAAAGACTCACCTTTCGGAAGACGCTTTTATTGGAACCACATTTCGGTCTTAAAGGGAATACAGGATTACTGAGAATGAGGGTAGTGCTCGTAACATTGGAGAGAGAGAGAACTTCACTGTTGATAACATTGATGCTGGTGGTGTATGCTCGTTTACTGACACTGGTAATAACTGTGTGTTATGACCGGCTAAACAGGCACTTGTAGATGGAAGCTGTTTAGCTTCCCTAGGAAACTACCATCTTCGTTCCGGCAGTATTTATTATATCTGCTATGTTGGTTGTATGCGAGAAACGCATACACCAACAGTCGTAGCTCAGTGGTGAGAGTCGCGCCTCTCATAACTGAGGTCCGGGGATCGAATCTCTGGACTAAAAAAATATTTACTTGATCTGAAGTGGCGTACTTGGACTTGTATGGTACTATGTTGAAGAGTCTTAAACAAGGAATGTTGACACTTTGTTATAATTATACCCATTCCACCAGCAGCAACAGTCTAATTGACCAGACAAGTGCCAGATGAGCCTGGCGCATGACCCGGCTCCGTGAGTAGAAAAATTCTCGGAACTCGTCTAAGGTAAGGTATATCAAAAGTATGACCTTCACCTCCCTTCCCCTGCTCTTCACTGAGTTTATTCCACGCTTTCTCCCAGATCTTTCACTCCAGTAAGTTGTTATTGCAGTGTGCAGGTTAGGGAGCAGGTTCTCAAGTACTTTCATGAATGTATTACATAATTACAGGTATCTCTCATTTTCTTTCCAGAGAACAATCCACGAGCTGTAAGGCCTCAGTAGTTTAGATATTTTATTTCTATCTTGGCGGTATTCGACCTCTTTACATTTTTTAAATAGGCTCTCTCTCTCTCTCTCTCTCTCTCTCTCTCTCTCTCTCTCTCTCTCTCTCTCTCTCTCTCTCTCTCTCTCTCTCTCTCTCTCTCTCTCTCTCTCTCTCTCTCTCTCTCCCTCCTCCTCTCTCCTGCCGTGAGAGGCTCTGCGAGCGCAGAAGAGAATGTTCAAGTTGTGAGAGCACAAGTACCATCATTGGAGTTGTATATTATTTGTACATTATTTGCTCTACACTAAAAAATAAAAAATATTACACACTTGTCTTCAACATATCTATCTATCTTCATTGTCTTGGCTTACTGCTCGTTTTTTCCCTCCATAGGCTGCCTTCACTGTGCTGCTTCTCACACCTTCTACTTCCAGTGAGCGAGAAGTTTACTCTTTTACTGTGTCTGCTTCCCTATGACTCGGTTGTTTCAGCCAGGAAAGTTCCTCGATACTGTTGAAGTGCTCTTTGATTACAGGAATGTGTGTTACCATCTCTTTCCATCAGACCTGGTTGCTTCCAATTCCCTAGATGCTATATTATATATATATATATATATATATATATATATATATATATATATATATATATATATATATATATATATATATATATATATATATATATATATATATATATATATATATATATATATATATATATATATATATATATATATATATATATAATCTTGGCTTAAATAGCATATAGGACAAGTGAAAATTTGTGTATGCAATAATTTCGCCAAAATCATTCTGAACATAACGAAAAAAATATATTTGAATATGTTTGTTTAGTACTAAATTATTGTGAACGTATTTAAAATATATTTAGTTGGGTTAAACTAAAATAAATTGCTCTTGTTATAATAAGGTTAGGTAAGTTTTCTAAGATTCTTTTGGTCCAAAATTAAAAATTTTTTACATTAACATTAATGAAAAAAATATATCTTTAAACGTATAAGAGAAAATTTTGGAAAGGACTTAATTTTAAATGAGTTCTTGCTAATTGATCAGTTTTGCATATTCGGCACGACATATATATATATATATATATATATATATATATATATATATATATATATATATATATATATATATATATATATATATATATATATATATATATTCAACCCACCGGCCGTCTCTCACCCAGGCAGAGTGAGAGACGGTGAGTTTTTCTTTTTACATGAAGTAATTTATAGTGGAGAAAGGGTTACTAACCCCTTGCTCCCGGGATTTTAGTCGCATGGCTTACGGAGGAGGAATTCTTTTCCACTACCCCATGAAGAATATATATATCAATAATATTGGGCAGAATCCGCATTTTTTGTCTGATATATTAGCTACACCCATTACTCCATGATGCACCTGCTGTCATATCTACACCCATTGCCACTGCCGTCTTCCAGTTTTACTTGCTGAATATTCTTTTCTTCTGGGTAATGTGTGTGTGAATAGTACTCTGCGTTTTTTCGGTCTTAAACGACTCTTTAAATGGACGTTTTAACTTTTTTATGTGTAGCTTTGTGGAGTTAATGATGCATTAAGGTTGTGAGGGAGTGGTCATGGAGGGTGAAGCAGTGTTAGCATGCTGCCTTATCAGTGAGGTGGCTGGGTCCTCTGTTCCACCTCTCCTGCTGCACCCACACACCTGCTGTTGCACCACCTGTACCCAAACACCTGCTGCTGCACCACCTCCATCCACACACCTGCTGCTGATATTGTTACATCACCTGCACCCACACACTTGCCAATGGTTCTGCTACACCACCTGCACCCACATGTCTTCTAATCGTGCTTCATCCTATGTTTTTGTTGCTTGTAAAACACACACAAACACACACAGTATTATGACACATTGTACTCAGAGAATTATAGGTGGGAACAAGATAATTGAAACAGGAGAGGAAACCAGGGGCCATTGATGGTAAATTAAGACCCACAAAATGCGTGCAAAATTAACAAATAAATAGAACCCAGAGTAAAGTCAAAGGATACCTAAGTGAGAAGGTCTGTTCCTCCAGGCACTGTACTTGCCCCACTTTTTTTTTCATTCATATATTCAAGTGGGCCTTATACATCAATCTGATTTTTAACTAGGACAACATTCTGTTGCGCCGCCATGGAAGAATAGAGGAAATAAAGACTGTAATGGAGTACAGGACAAACTCATATTTAGTAGACCAAACGTTCCATGTAAGAGACTTGGGGGTAATGATGTTAGACGATGCTCTCCAGGCTTGGAGTTCTCTTGAATACTGACGGCCCCCTTAAGGCAGGCGAGATTACTAAACTGGAAAACGTACAGAGAATCTTCACTGTCCTCCATATATTTAGTCAAGCATTTGATCTACTATGAACGCTTGGAGTTTCTTAAACTGTATTCCTCAGAACATAAGCGAGAAAGGTACATCAAAATATACACTTGGAAAATCGTGAAGGACTGGTCCCAAACCTGACGAGTACACTAAGAGAAAATTCAGTGAATGTCAGAGGTCCCCGACTCTTCAACGCCCTGTGCATACAGAGAATTACCAACAAACCTCTGGCTGTCTTCAAGAGGAAACCGGACAAGTTCCTCAAGTCAGTGCCTAACTCACCGGTCTGTTGTTCGTACGTTGGACTAAGTACGGTAACCAGGAACAGCCTAGTTGATTAGGCGTTGATCCAACAGGAGGCCTGGTCTGGAACCGGGCCCCAGGGGCGTTGACCTTCAGAAACATCCCTCGTATCCTCAGGTAGGCACCTTACCAGTATTGATTTTTTTATTCACAGATTAGTGAGTGGAATGAAAAAGATGAAAGAGGTGATAAAGATCCAGTACACATTATTATTATTATTATTATTATTATTATTATTATTATTATTGGGAAGCGCTAAACCGAAGGGGTCATGCAGTGTCAGGGGAATAGGAGGTAATCAAGTTTAATTCGAGGCGCATCAAGGATCACCAGTATCAAGGAATAGCCCTTGAAAGGAACACAAGGCTCACTTTCAAGAAAGTAGCTGTGAATCGACCCCCCCCCCTCTCTCAAACACAGGTAGGTGAGTACACACACTCATGAAGCACCATATGCCTCACTCATTGGCAACGCCGGTGATCGTTGTATCGTCTTATCAAAAGTAAAATGTGTGTTGTGAGCATTAGGAAATCCTTGGGCTGCAAATGGCCACTCTGCTGTGTAAGAGATGGACCGCCATGGGCAGACGTGAGGTGTGAGCCTCGTTGCTTTCTTGCTGAGCTGTAACGTAGGCGAACTCTTTCAAAAATTCAGCTTCGTCAGGGTACTGTTGTGGCTGGGGTGAGTGACGTTTGTATACTGTGCTGCCGCCCGATACACGCGTCATGCACCTCATCGTGTATTAATTATCGTATTTCTGGAACACAAATGTAGAGGAGTAGATTTTCTAATCTTAAAGGACTCTGCATGATTTTTTTATCATTAAAGAGTCACCTGTGTTTTATGGTACAATAATGGGGAGGGAGAGTTCGCCACACTCTCCTGTATTACAAGTTCTCTACGACACACCCACCGGCATTAACACGAGAGGGCGTGGCGGAAGTCTTTCTCTTATACTCAACGCGTTCACATTTATTTTTTTTTTAATTTTGCTTGGTATGAGAGTCAGGTGGTGACAATCTGCCATACGTGATGGCTTGGCTTGGTCCACTACCATCAGCCACCCTGCCGTGTGTGTGCGCCCGCTGCTGCCTCATGCTGCCTTCCTTATATTGTCCCGGTCAGGATAAGAAATTATATTAAGTTCATAGCGACCTCGTAAAAAGCACGACCAATTGAACACTCTTGATTTTAATATCGGTAATGTATTGACTGATGCCACTATTTAGCAGTAGAGACTAAGTGAAACCGGGATACACGTCACCGTAGAGTTAACATCGGAAAGTGGGAAATCCTCAGAGATATTAGTGAAGAGCTGAGCCTCGGAGAGAGAAGCTTTATTTATTAGGTCTCGCTATTTAGTTTCTCGTTCATCCGTAACTGTGTGTTGTGTAGGAGGTGCTGGTTTTCAGCATCTCAGCCAGTATTAGTGTTTTATGGAAGTGCCGAGCGGGAACTGCGGTGTTCAGCCGAGACGTGGCCTTCTTCCGGGAAAATCTGTGGTGATGTGCAGGTCCCGACGTGCCTGGAATCTGCTCTGGTCGTCAAGCTGTGAGAGGCAAGGGAAAAGGCCAAGTGACCGAGCTCAGAGGGAGGCATTTTGATAGATGAATGATGGAAGGAAGGAAAGAAGGAAGGCAGGAAAAGCAGAGGGTAGGAGTGTAAGCCTGAGACGGCAGATAGTGATACAAATCTTCAGTCGCAAAAGTACACAACATATATTAATCATTTATATTAAAGTTTATAGCATGATCTATTAAGCTGAGCTTTTAAACCTTTTTTGTAATGGCTATCATACAAAGTTGATGAAATTTTTTCTTTATAATCCTTGAAATAACATAAATCCAGAAGAAAAACATTAAAGCATTCACTCTATTTGCTACACACTCAAACAACACTAACGTTAATGTAATTTAGTAAAAGAAAATTATTAAAATTTATTTAAAATGCCATCACAAATAGTCTGACTGATCAGGGCGTCAGCCACGACACCTTGTCAGAAACCTGGCCACGAGTAGTATTTAAAAAAATGATTTTTAATGAGCTACCATGAATATTATTATTGATGTATAGATTAAGGGCTTAAATGTTTGATATTATAATTACGAAATCGTAAAGTAACAACATTGTCTTAGCAAATTAAATAATCAAACACTGCCTCTCAAATGCTTATCATGCTTTGAGACAAAAAATACTTCATAAAATTTGAAATATACAGAAGTATACGTGATAGCAGAGGGAAGGCTACTGATGTGTGATGACGAGATGAAGTAGGAGAGAGTAAACGAAGGAAAATGCAAAGGAGATGAGTTGGGTAATACAGGTGAAAAAAAGTTGGCACATTATGAGGCACCTTCCTACTCCGCCCTCAGTCTAAGTGTGATATCGTCCCTGGTGGAGCTGAGAAGATGGCCGGGAAGAGAGGGGCGGGGGAGAATTGGGAGGGAATGGGAGGAGTCTGCGTATGTTCACGTCATATCTCACGTGTTCTGTTACTATAAAATATAATTTCTGATGCGTTGTACTGTGGGCTTTTTCCGGACCGTTTCACTCGTTACTGAGCTTCCATTGTGAACGCGCTCTTTCGCATGTCTGTTGCTTATTTGCATTTTTTCTTTTCAATCGATGTTCTTTTGTCCTGTTTTGTCCACCCTGTGTCCCTTGGAGTATATAGAATGTCATAATCACGTTCCTCTTGTTCTTGTTCTGTGAGATTGTCATTTGATTAGTTACAGGATTCGACTGCTTGTGGCGTCCCTAGTTACAAGTTCAAAACTATGCTTGTGTTGTCCCTGGTTACAAGATCAAAACTATGCTTGTGGTGTCCCTAGTTACAAGATCAAAACTATGCTTGTGGCGTCCCTAGTTACAGGATCAAAACTATGCTTGTGGTGTCCCTGGTTACAGGATCAAAACTATGCTTGTGGTGTCCCTAGTTACAGGATCAAAACTATGCTTGTGATGTCCCTGGTTACAGGATCAAAACTATGCTTGTGGTGTCCCTAGTTACAGGATCAAAACTATGCTTATGATGTCCCTGGTTACAGGATCAAAACTATGCTTGTGATGTCCCTAGTTACAGGATCAAAACTATACTTGTGGTGTCCCTAGTTAAAGGGTCAAAACTATGCTTGTGGTGTCCCTAGTTACAGGATCAAAACTATGCTTGTGGTGTCCCTAGTTACAGGATCAAAACTATGCGTGTGATGTCCCTAGTTACAGGATCAAAACTATGCTTGTGATGTCCCTGGTTACAGGATCAAAACTATACTTGTGGTGTCCCTAGTTAAAGGATCAAAGCTATGCTTGATGTGTCCCTAGTTAAAGGGTCAAAACTATGCTTGTGGTGTCCCTAGTTACAGGATCAAAACTATGCTTGTGGTGTCCCTAGTTACAGGATCAAAACTGTGCTTGTGGTGTCCCTAGTTAAAGGATCAAAACTATGCTTGTGGTGTCCCTAGTTACAGGATCAAAACTATGCTTGTGGTGTCCTTAGTTACAGGATCAAAACTATGCTTGTGGTGTCCCTAGTTACAGGATCAAAACTGTGCTTGTGGTGTCCCTAGTTAAAGGATCAAAACTATGCTTGTGGTGTCCCTAGTTACAGGATCAAAACTATGCTTGTGGTGTCCTTAGTTACAGGATCAAAACTATGCTTGATAAATTAGATACATGTGCAACTCTTGGGTATCTTTATTGAGAAAACGTTTCGCCACACAGTGGCTTCATCAGTCCATACAAAGGAGAATCGTGAAGAACAGGAGAATAATGAGGTAATCAGTCCCTCAACCTTGAGCCGATGTGGTTAGTCCATCAATCTTGAATAGAATACAGCATATGTGCTACCCCTCCTAAGGCCCCACATCCAACCAGGGTGCCACCCCTCCTAAGTCCTCACATCCAACAAAGGTGCCACCCCTCCTAAGTCCTCACATCCAACAAAGGTGCCACCCCTCCTAAGTCCTCACATCCAACCCGGGTGCCACCCCTCCTAAGTCCCCACATCCAACCAGGGTGCCACCCCTCCTAAGTCCCCACATCCAACCAGGGTGCCACCCCTCCTAAGTCCCCACATCCAACCAGGGTGCCACCCCTCCTAAGTCCCCACATCCAACCAGGGTGCCACCCCTCCTAAGTCCCCACATCCAACCAGGGTGCCACCCCTCCTAAGCCCCACCTTTATAAACATCCTGGGGTCATCCTTGCCTCTACACTTAGTAAGTAATATCTTAGTGTACTCGTTGCACCTACTTTTTTGTGTGAAGGTATTTTTTTTTTAAAGTTTTGTGAAATTTTTTGGGGTAAGGTTTCTTCTAGTGTCGTCTCTGTATCTAATTCTCAATTAATAAATGTGACTTCTTTTTTATCTCATTTTTTCTCCCAGTTGATGGTATTGAGAATTTTTTTTTTTTTTTTGTCTCTTGTGTTACCTCTTGATATGTGGCGGTTGTGTTCCTCTATCTTGATAACTCATATATACTTTGTACGAAAGTTCTGGTGTTTGAAAGAAAATGTAAATAGTAATGAATGTAAAATATTTCTTGATGGGTACACGTCACCAGTGGGGTCCCACAATGATTATTACTTGACCCACTAAACTTTTTAACTAACATTAGTGATTAGCCAGAAGGAATTAAAAAAGTTATAAAATTGTTTGTGGACAGTGGAAAAATCTTGTGCAAAATATGTAACAAGTTTCTGCAATTACCCATGTGAGGTTCATTGTACTCACCAATTTGTGAGCTCGTGTGGCATCGTGTGTGTGTGTGTGTGTGTGTGTGTGTGTGTGTGTGTGTGTGTGTGTGTGTGTGTGTGTGTGTGTGTGTGTGTGTCTGTGTGTGTCTGTGTGTGTGTGCGCGTGTGTCTGTGTGTGTCTGTGTTTGTGTGTGTGTGTTTGTGTGTCTATGTGTTTGTGTGTGTTTGTGTATGTGTCTGTGTCTCTGTGTGTTTGTGTGTGTTTGTGTGTGTGTGTGTGTGTGTGTGTGTGTGTGTGTGTGTGTGTGTGTGTGTGTGTGTGTGTGTCTGTGTGTGTGTGTGTCTGTGTCTGTGTTTTTGTTCATACGCATTTGTATGTGTGTGTCTTTATGTTGACACTTATTTGTGTGCTCACCTCTGTGTGGTTGGAGGGGTCGATTCACAGCTTCTGTGTTTTAATGTGTGTGATTGTCTCCCTGAAATTACCATGAATGTGAATGTGTTTTAACTCCATCTCTTGGAATTTACTTCCAACTCTCTGTTAACTGACGTCATCAGTCTCGTATTTACATATAAAATATAGATATTTATCTTCCACAGTGTCGTTCTTAAGTTCATTTTACATGTGTACTATCCCGGGGCTGTGTAAGTGCAACAGTGGTTAATCAGGTAGTCAACAAGGTTTTGTGTCGCTAAGGCGAGGTGCCAGAGTGGAACACATCTGAAAATCGCTCACACGTGTGGCACACAGCTACGAGTTATTTGGGTGTTTGGATTCGATCTGCGTGGCCTCGATCTGCGCCTTTCCATGGCAAATAGTTTGTCCTAGTCGGCCCTGTAGTTTATGCATGATTGTGTGTATGTGTGTGCGTGTGTGTGTGCGTGTGCGTGCGTGCGCACTTGTGTGTGTGTGTGCGTGTGCATACTCACCTAGTCGGGGTTCCAGGGGTCGAGTCATAGCTCCTGGCCCCGCCTCTTCATTGGTCACTTCTAGATCACTCTTCCCGCTCCATGAGCTTTATCATACCTCTTCTTAAAGCTGTGTATGGATCCTGCTTCCACAACATCACTTCCCAGACTATTCCACTTCCTGACAAATCTGTGACTGAAGAAATACTTCCTAATATCCCTGTGATTCATTTGATTCTTCATCTTTCAATTGTGACCCCTTGTTTCTATGTTCCATCTTCTGTCCACCTTGTCAATTCCTCTCAGTATTTTATATCGTTATCATATCCTCCCTATCTCTCCTGTCTTCCAGTGTCGTCAGGTTGATTTCCCTTTATCTCTCCCTGTAGGACATAACCGTTAGCTCCGGGACTAGTCTTGTTGCAAACCTTTGCACTTTCTATAGTTTCCTTACATGCTTGGCTAGGTGAGGGTTCCAAACTGGCGCTGCATACTCCAGTATAGGTCTGATGTACACAGTGTACAGAGTCCTAAATGACTCCTCATTAAGATGTCGGAATGCTGTTCTCAAGTTTGCCAATCGCCTGTATGCTGCCGTAGTTATTTGGTTGATGTGCGTCTCAGGAGATGTGCCCGGTGTTATACTCACCCCAAGTTTCTTTTCCTTGAGTGAAGTTTGTAGTCTCTGGCCCCCTAGACTGTACTCCGTCTGCGGTCTTCTTTGCCCTTCCCCAATCTTCATGACTTTGCACTTGGTGGGGTTGAACTCCAGGAGGCAGTTGCTGGACCAGGCCTGCATCCTGTCCAGATCCCTTTGTAGTTCCGCCTGATCCTCGACCGATTGAATTCTTCTCATCAACTTCACCTCATCTGCAAACAGGGACACTTCGGAGTATATTCCTTCCGTCATGTCGTTAACATATACAAGAAACAACACCAGTTCTAGGACTGACCCATGTGGAACCTCGCTCGTCACAGGCACCCATTCCGACACCTCTTCACGTACCTTGACTCGCTGATGTCTTCCCGACAGGTATTCCCTGATCCATTGCAGGGTGTGTGTGTGTGTGTGTGTGTGTGTGTGTGTGTGTGTGTGTGTGTGTGTGTGTGTGTGTGTGTGTGTGTGTGTGTGAGAGAGAGAGCGTGTGTGCTCGTCTTCTTTTATTCATGATGAGGTATGCATGTATTATCATGTACCCTGAGTTAGTGATAAAAATGTTGATCATATATCCTGTGTTTCCTACATATTGTGTGTGGGGGAGGGGCCAAACTGTTTTAAAATTTACTTATAGTCTTAACCTCGTCTGTTGAACACGAAGCTTGACTTCCTCTCTTTATACATATATTTCAAGCTCAATTTACATATTCTTAAACATTCTTTATTTTAAATCTTTTGTGATAGCCATGATACTTTCAAACTTTTTTCATGCAATTCTAACATTTTTCGTTTATCTTTTGAAATATGTTTGTAAATTCGCCTATTGTTGCTCAAATGCTGAAAAAATTTACTAGGTTCTATTGCTATTGAGTTTCTCTTTACATTAGTAAATGTCACCCTTTGTCTACCCGCTGTCTGGCGTCGAGGAAGCATGTAAACGACTTTATAAATTGTATTGCATGAAGTGCTAAATCTGAGTGGGTTATTCAACGCAAGGCGTAGCGAAGGCTCGATTCACCGTACGCTAATCGTGACCCGGTCTGTGATAAGTCATTGCATTCTATTTGTACTAAAGATACCCATCTAACCGTCTGTACACTGCCATAACACCATCTAACCGTCTGTACACTGCCATAACAACATACTGGAGTAGGAGTTATGGGGCGCTGTAGGAACAATAAGTAAACATTGTAGGAATATCTCTGATCCCGGCCTATTTAACGTCTTACCAGATGATATCAGAAACACTGCTGAGACAAGTGTAGAAGTCTTCAAGAAGAAACTAGGGAAGTATCTCCAGATCAACAAGGCTGTGATGGATATGTGGACCATCGGACTGCCAGGCAAGTACCAGAGAGGCCAGGCCCAGAGCCGGGCTCCAGGACTAGAAGAACTCTCAAAATTCATCAGAGGTATACTTGAAGAAGTTCTCTTCCGATTGACACTAATTATCATCTTATTTACTGCTTTTAACCACCGTTGTCGGCGACAGATATTGAAGCTTATGTTTTGATTATGTATGTTTTAAGTACAGTTATATTCATAGGTGAGTTCTGAACCTCCAGGAGTGATGTAACGCTTGGACTCAGGAAGGTAATTAGGTTTCCTTATAGTAGGGGAGAGCAGCTACAGTTCCAAGAATCAGAAGCCTTTCAGCAGCATCAAGGCACTCTCTTTATAGAGAATATTTTAAGAAGGCTTCAGGTTATCAGCCACAGATATTGTCCATATAACATGAGTCGGTAATGAAGCCTCGTATTTTAGACAGTTTAACAATACCGTGACTTGAACAATTCAAAACTAACCCAATATAGTTTCCTCTCAAAATTTCAGAGTTATAGGCGTAAATAGAAATGTTTTTATTAATATTTACGCACGAAGTGCCGCTATATCTCCATTCATCTGCATTATTCACGCCATGTTATTTTCGAAACTCTTCTCTAAATGATTGGCCTTTTGTCGAATCATCTCCAGAAAAAAATTTCAAGTTTTGCTATTGGCTAAGTGGTGAAGAAAGGCAAGTTGGGCACTCAGCAGAGAGCGGAGCACTATTTACGAGTCGTTCACCGGTCTCAAGTCGCTGCCGACCACACTGTGAGATAACAAGATATATTACCCTCATTTGGCTGGAAATTTGTGAACCAGCTGGGGGTTTCCCACAAGACTTCGCAGATGTGGTTATAGCCTGGAAAACTTCCTTAAAAGTTTTTTAGAAACTGTACTTGTAACAGCCTGGTTGATGCACCAGGAGGACTGGTCTGGGACCGAGTCACGGGGGCGTTGACTCCTGAAAACATCAGTTATGTTTCTGACTCTAAAATAATATTTTCATTAACCGGGCTCTGGTACCTATGTAGGTAACGGAGCACCAACAGCCTGATTGACCAGGCCGTCAAGCAAGAGCTCTTCTCTTAGAGTGGACTGCTGGGACCATGATCCCAAGAACCATCTACATATATCATGGACTCTACGAAGTTATCTTTTAAGAAGCACTCTAAAAATGTCCCGTAGACGCTTAAAGGAGGTGACTTGATGCGCAGGAAAGCTTCTTGATACAGAGAATTGAAGGTGTTCTCCCCTTCTTCGGATCAAACCTAATTGCCTCCCTTACCCCAGGCGTTATATGGCCATTACAGGTTGAGCTCTCCCAGGGATGATAATATTACACAGAAATGGTTAAGTAACAATTTCATTCATTACATTCGTGTGAAGCGCTAAACTCGCATGGGCCATGAGGAGGGTATGCTGGTGAGAGGTTGGGCTGCGAGGGTAGGAGAACCCTCGACACAGGTCACAGGTTTGACTAGTGGAGGCTCGCTCCTCTGTCAGGTGATCACTACACAAACTTTTCTCCCACGGTCTGCCTTTCCAAGTGTGTAAGTGGGACAGTGTAAGGAACATAAAAAACAAGTAAAAAGAATGTGTAGAGTGAGAGTGCTAGGAACAAAGAAACAAGTAAAAAAATGTGCGAATGGCAGAGTGAAAGAAACAGATAAAATGCAAATGGAAGATTGAAAAAACAGAGAAAGAGACAAAAAAAAAATGGTGCAAATATGAGTGTACGAGGTAACAAAGAAAGAAGCAAAAATAATTGCAAGTTTGAGAGGGCAAGGAACAAAAAAAACAAACAAAATGCAAATGTGAGAGAACAAGGAAGAAAGAAATGATCATTTGTAACTAGTATTGCCTGTCGAGGTAATGTAGTATTATTAGTATTATTGTTATTTGTTTATTCATTTTATTCAAGGGGAAGCGCTAAACCCATCGAAGACATACAGGGAAGGAGAAGACAACTCCAGTGTCTCAGATCAAGATCTTCCTCCTCCTCCTCCCCTTTGAAGGAGGAGGAGGAAGTTATCTGAAGGTATATAAGATGTAGCAGATCAGCAGGTTTTTGATCCAAGGGAACCAGAACACATATAGAGAAGTATGTGGGACAGTCATTGACTTCCTCTGTTGACAGCCCTTGACTTCCTCGTTGACAGCCCTTGACTTACTCGTTGACAGCCCTTGACTTCCTCGCTGATAGTCCTTAACTTCCTCGCTGACAGCCCTTGACTTCCTCGTTGACAGTCCCTGACTTCCTCCTTCAGAGTGCTTCCTTGAGCCACTGATTCCATCTGCTCTACGCCTCCCGTATAAAAATAGCCGTGGTAAAAGCCTTTTAATTTGAATATGGCTAAATGCCGGAGGATTACTCCAGCATGTTTATGCTATGCACTTCTATTTTTAGGATGCAGTTGTATTTTGTAGGATTACAGCAGATTAAGTAATTCAGTTTTGAGTTTGCAGCGCATAAAAGCCTTTGCAGAGTGCAATGTGGCGTACCTTATTTTGTAATGGTTTCTTTTATTGCTTCATTGTTTTCTTGCGTCATTGTTTTCTTGCGTCATTGTTTTCTTGCGTCAGTGTTTGCTTGCATCAGTGTTTGCTGGTATTAGCTTTTGTTGCGACAATGTTATATTGCTTTACGTTACATTAGGTTGAGTTAGGTTAGGTTATATGATCCTATAAAAAATATATTTAACTACTATCACAATAACAAAAGGGCTGCAGTACGCCTTGCATCGAGGTGACCAACCGCATCCAGGAAACGTTGAAATCTGCACGAGTATCATACGCTGTGCGAGAATTGTTGAATATTGAGGTGTAATGGGGATGGTGTTTCAGGAGGGGAGATAAGGCAAGAGCTCTCATAGCGAAAACAGTGCTGGTGTGTGAGAGCTTATTCTGAAGGGTTGGTGGTAATGGTGTTGACATATCGTGTGTGTACGCCAGAAATAGCATATGAGATTACTTAGGTTAGGTAAGATTCGTTAGGAAATAGTATAAATGCTTCCTGCCTTCTGTGGGATAAATATTATGGACTCCTTCCTTCCGCAGGGTAAATATAGTAGCCATCTGTCTTCTGCAGGATATATATATGTATAGTAACTCCTAGTCTTATGCAGGGTAAATATGGTAGCTACGTGCTTTTTTGCAGGGTAAATATTCTTAATTTCCAGTCTTCTATAAGGTTTTAGTTATATGAAGATCCGATACTTCAGCTTTGGTCATATGATCGAGGCCTTCCGATGGCTTACCTGTCCACCCTCTATAAAAATTAAAGATAAAACATTTGACGTTGGAATATTTTTTTACACATTTTTTGACTATTTCTTGTTTTGTGGATATACATTTACTGTTTTTTTGGGGGGAAGGAGGGAAATAGTATTTCGTGTAGTTTTTTTTTTTTTTTTTTTTTTGAGGGGGAGATCTTTTCAGATGATTTTGGTATGTAATAAGATAGTACCAGCTTAGTAACCACTGTTGTTACGAAAATTGTCTTCACCGGTCATTATTGTAACTACTGTTGTTACGAAGATTATTTTCACCGATTATTATTGTAACTACTGTTGTTGCGAAGATTATTTTCACCGATTATTATTGTAACTACTGTTGTTACGAAAATTGTCTTCACCGGTCATTATTGTAACTACTGTTGTTACGAAGATTATTTTCACCGATTATTATTGTAACTACTGTTGTTACGAAGATTATTTTCACCGATTATTATTGTAACTACTGTTGTTACGAAGATTTTCTGTTTGATGTGACCGCTCACTGTTTGTCTTGCTGCGCCATGTGGATGGAAGAGGTTTTACAATGAAAGGAGGAAAGAAGTACTAAGAAAAATCAAGATTGCATCACCACCTATTAGTCACGTTTCTATGGTGCCATGCCTTGGCGCCACGTTTCTATGGTGCCATGCCTTGGCGCCACGTTTCTATGGTGCCATGCCTTGGCGCCACGTTTCTATGGTGCCATGCCTTGGCGCCACGTTTCTATGGTGCCATGCCTTGGCGCCACGTTTCTATGGTGCCATGCCTTGGTGCCGCGTTTCTATGGTGCCATGCCTTGGCGCCACGTTTCTATGGTGCCATGCCTTGGCGCCGCGTTTCTATGGTGCCATGCCTTGGCGCCACGTTTCTATGGTGCCGTGCCTTGGCGCCACGTTTCTATGATGCCATGCCTTGGCGCCGCGTTTCTATGGTGCCATGCCTTGGCGCCACGTTTCTATGGTGCCATGCCTTGGCGCCACGTTTCTATGGTGCCATGCCTTGGCGCCGCGTTTCTATGGTGCCATGCCTTGGCGCCACGTTTCTATGGTGCCATGCCTTGGCGCCACGTTTCTATGATGCCATGCCTTGGCGCCGCGTTTCTATGGTGCCATGTCTTGGCGCCACGTTTCTATGGTGCCATGCCTTGGCGCCACGTTTCTATGGTGCCATGCCTTGGCGCCACGTTTCTATGGTGCCATGTCTTGGCGCCACGTTTCTATGGTACCATGCTTTGTAATCTTGGTACCATGTTCACATACAGTTGCTGTAAATATTGCAGCCAGAAGAGGCAGAACACAAGCGCGTATACTATAAATACGATGAATTTTTGTGAACAATTTTAAGAACATGTAACAAATTAAGTTTCTTGGTCTTCTTGAAGAGGTAGCAGCGCTGTATGACCCTTGTGGGTTTAGCGCTTTGTTATGATTATAATAATCTTGAAGAGGTAACCCTTCACTGGGAGCACCTTGATCCTAGTGGAAGGATCGCGATACCAGTCCTTGCAGTGAACTTGATTACCTCTCATTCCCCAGGCGTTGCACGACTCCTGTGGGTGTAGCACCTCCCGGTGAACATAATAATTAGGGAGGTCGATGGAATGTAGTTAGTTTGCAAACGTCACAGCCAAGGGAAATCACAAGGGAAGTTCTGCATGTAGAAGTTCTTTAGTTGCACTATTGTGACATGTTAGTGACGTTTCTGTTTTTTAGTTAATATAGGAAGATATACACTACACGAAGAAAAAGGTAAGTAAGAAAAATTTACATTTTTCGACTTTGAGGCTGAGAAAGTACTTCCTAATAGTATTCCTGTGGTTCATCTGCTTGTTTAGCTACAATTTTATGTTCAATCATTTTCTCTCCTTACTTCTGAGCCTGTCTTTGTCCACTCTGCCTGATCCTTCAAGTACTTTGTATCTGATCATGTCCTCTCCGGGTCCTCTAGTTTGTTATCTCCAGTGCTTTAAGTATCTCTTTAGTTGAAGTACAAATCTCCTGTGTGTGGGGGGTAGAGTCGCAGCTCATGGCCCCATTTCTTCGCTAGTCATTACTAGGCCCACTCCCTGCTCCAAGAGCCTTATGGTGTGTGTGTATGTGTGTGTGTGTGTGTGTTTTAATAAGAGGCAGCGGGACATGTGTTCTGGGGGGGGGGTGATCACCTGCGTGCACTCTGGCCTCACACCCAACACAACACTTTTTTTTTACCTTGGCTCTAGTTTGAAAATATCTATGAAATCTGGTTCCATATTTTCAAACATTCAGTGAATATGTTGTGGCGATCTCTTTCATTCTCATTTCTTCAACATGTTACACATCCCGAGGTGTTCTTCCTAATGTTGATAACAATTTTAATTTTTAAGAGTAAAGTAAGATAAGCAAACCATGAACGCAGTTATGGTTATGAAAGATGGTTCCTCCTCTTTTTATGATTTTATTCATGGAGTTGTATCTGAAAATGTAAAGCATTTTCTACATAAATATCGTGTTTGAAAAACATTTTATGCATTGACGGTTCATATGGTGCCCTTTTTTTTGAGTCGAATGTATAATTTAATGCATTTTCAGAAATAAATGCTTTTATAACACTTTTATGTATTGGGATATATATATATATGGTGGCGTTTTCCGAGTGGAATACATACTTTAATGTGTTTTTTCATAGAAATATAAAATTGTAAAAGTGATGTTATTGGGCGCGGCGGCCAAAACATCAAGTGAAAGGAACTAGCCAGGCGCGGGCCATCGATCCTTAGTTTTGTAAGCCTGTGTGATGCTCCAGCACTCGTCCCAGACACAGCTGGGGTCTACACACTCACCCTCACCACTTCTTAATATATCCCTCACATATGCATATTTTAGCCAATCTCACTTCACCTAGATAAAAAAAAGTTTAACTTGCCATGCAATTTAGTAAGACTTGGTAGGCCCTCTCTCCCTTCTCCCAGGCCACCCACTGATGCCAGATGTACATTTTCTTTGCTCTTCCAATGGGTTTCTCTGCTGTTGCTTGCTACCTTAGGTTTGTTTTGCTGTTTTTGTGTATTATATTAGGAGATGGCATTAGTAATTATGCGTAAGAAAGGGATAATAAATGTTTAAATAAAGTTTGTGCAAGGGATTAGATGTGGAGGGGGTTGGCGGGGGTGGGAAGGTCTGGAAACAGTGGTGTGGAGCGGACGACTAGGGTGTCCCGGTCGACCCTGGCTTGCCAGGCCCCAGTCGCTGCTAGAGGGAGGACGAGACTACACTCGCACTCTCCCCTCTCTCGACTCACGCGTATCACGTCGCTATTCCAAACTCTTTTTACAACACTTACCCTTCTCCTTCAAGTTGTTCGTTCATTCTATAAGCATAATTTGACCAATACTGTTCTTAGTTGCGGCCTGGTTTACCCTCCAAAAGACTGTCCGGTTGTTGATTTACCCCCTCTGGTGAGAACATTCCAAGAACCTGTCACTCAAAAACCGGTGCCATCTCAAAGGATTCATCAAGCAAGTGCCACCACGAATCGTAGCTCCTCTCCCGTCGACTCTTTTTAATACACAAGTGGATAGAGAGGCTGGCCGCCCTCCTAAACGCCCACCAATTGTTAGTTCGACCCTCTTCGCCGCTCCTCAGCACAAAATCGTTCCATGTTCAGTACCGATAGCGTCCAGTGCTCGAAGCCAACCAGGTGCCGATTTATGTGTGTGTGATTTGTTGTGTTGGTGAAGTAGGGAGAAGTGGTGGAGAAGAGCGGGAGGATCCCAACGGGTATTTGTGGTGTTGGAGAGAGCAGCACTGCGCCCCTGCCCACCCACACACCCACACCGCCCACGGTCAACCACTGGCCATACTTTGTTCTTCCCACGGACTTATAATCTCTCCCTAACCGTGAAAGTTTTTTGTTGGAAATACTGATTTTTTTTCCCCTTCCCCCGAGAAGAAATAATGCCTCGAGCTGCAAGTTTTTGGTACGACTTCCCAGCCTAGTTGATAAGACTTTCATTCCCTCATTTTGAAGACGAGTTTGATGTTAGAGAATGTGAAGCGTTATCGCCGGGACGAACCTTGACAGTTGATGTGGCATTGTTAACCGTCGTTGTTGACACAGATGGGAGCCAACCAGGAACAAGAGAGTGATGTTCTCTGTGAGTATATCTCTCTTTCTCTTTACCCATGCATACACTTTATTCTTTTTTATATATAACCTTACAGTAACGTGGAAACGTTTGATTATTTTTATTCTGTGTTAATAGTGGTTTGCATTAATTTAATATATTTTTTAAATTCACAACGTGAAATAAAAGCAGAACTTTTATTAACAATAATAAATGTTAATAGTAGTAAATATTAGTAATAGTAATAAATGTTAACAGTAGTAGTAGTAGTAAATGTTAACAGTAGCACTATTGTTAATTTGTTATTTATTTTTGGTAAAATTCTGCTCAGAAGTATATATTAGTATTCCTAGCAATATCAGGTAAGACTTATAAAGTTTGATGACATTATAGACACTTTTTAAACCTTTATTTCCTCTACAATAATGTGAAGAACATTTGTGTGCAACACTTCCTAGTGGTATCAGGTGAAGCATTTTCTGACCCATCTCAATTTTTAGCTAAAATACGCACATAACCATTGTAAAAATACTTAAAAGGTTTGCTACTTGAAATAAAATGTGATTTGGCTTACTTTTTCCCATAAAATGCAATTGGAGCAGCAGTTTCGATTAAAAGTGTGATAAAAAAATGAGGTGTGACAGAAAATGCTTAAAACAGCTGTGAAAACAGGATTCACGTGTTTCTATGCACAGCGTTTGTTTACTGTGACCACAAGTGTTACACAGATCCAGAAATGTCAGATGTCAACGCTGTTATCCTAGTGTCAACACTTACGCAGGTGACAACTGTATTATCCATGTTACATATGCACATCGATATCCAGGTTACAATGTTATCCATGTTACACTGATAGTACTATCCAAGTTAGTATTATCCAGATTAGTGTTATCCAGGTTGCACAGTATTATCCAAGTTACGCAGTGCTATCAAGGTTATACAGTCCGTATTATCCAAATTAGGGTAATCCGTTTTACGCCACGTTATCCAAGTTACACTTATCCGGATTATGCATTGTTATCCAGGTTACAGTGTTATCCAGGTCACACTTATCCATATACAATGTTTTCCAGGTATACACTTATCCATGTTACACTATTATCCAGCTTAGTGTTATCTAAGTTATTGTTATCCAGATCAGGGAGTTATCCAAGTTGTACTAGCAGTTTTATCCAGGTTATAGACACACCCAGTTTTATCCAGGAGTGTAATCCAAGATGTAACATTGATACAGATACAGAGTTATCCAGGATACAAATTCTTATCTAGGATATAAATATAGTGTTATCCAGGAGGCAGCCACACTCGGTATTATCGAGGATAACGACTCTTATAGTTATCCAAAATACAGGCAGTATTATCCACGATAGTCATATCCAGGTTAAATACAGTGTTACCCGCAATACATACACAGTGTTATCCAGATCACACACACAGTGTTATCCAGGTTACACACATTGTTATCCGGGTTACACACAGTGTTATCCGAAACACATACACAGTGTTATCCAGGTTATACACAGTGTTATCCAAGTTACATTTATTGTTATTAAGGTTACACTCTGTTATCCAGGTTACAGTGTTACCCAGATTGCACATAGTGTTATCCAGATTATACAGTGTTATCCAGGTTACACAGTGTTATCCAGGTTACACACTGTTATCCAGGTTACACACTGTTATCCAGGTTACACACTCAGTGTTATCCAGGTTACACACTCAATGTTATCCAGGTTACACACTCGGTGTTATCCAGGTATCATACACTTATAATATAAGAAAACATTTGAAAGATCTGAGCTTTAACATGAGGATATTCTTACTCCAAATCTTAGGGTACTAGAGATGAGAAGGTATTGGCCACCAACACATCCCGGTGACCTGATTGTCAGTTATAGGCCACTGACACATCCCGTTGACCTGGTGGTCAGTTATAGACCTCTTACACATCCCGGTAACCTGGTGGTCACTCAGATGTGTTAGGGTGCATACCAGATGCATCAATCTATACACCCTCTATACACCAGATGATCTTCAAGGGATGTAGTGACACATCCTGCCAAGCCGGAGATAAGTAGTAGACCGTCGTACTAGCAATGTATAGCTTGTTGCTGCTCTGTATATATATATATTATATATATATATATATATATATATATATATATATATATATATATATATATATATATATATATATATGAAGAACATTAGAATATAATAAAGGAGGAACACTGCAGCAGGCCTACTTGCCCATGCGAGGCACGTCCACTTCTACCGGCTTAAAACCAACGCCCTAACTTAGACAGGTCAGGTGGTCACATTCACTAAAGGAAGGAGCACGGCATCTGACCTAGTAGCACAAGCTGGTCAGGTCCAACTCACACCCACCCACACCCACTCATGTATTTATATAACTGATTTTTAAAACTAAACAACGTCTTAGCTTCTATGACGGTACTCGGGAGTTTCTTCCACTCATCCACCAACCTATTACCAAACCACTGCTTTTCTATATCATTCATATATATATATATATATATATATATATATATATATATATATATATATATATATATATATATATGTGTGTGTGTGTGTGTGTGTATATATATATATATACGTATATATACACGTATAATATGGGGTCCACCTCTGATGTAAATTGTGGGACCCATAGCCTCGGAGAAGTGGATAAAAAGGCTTCAAGGAAGAATAATTGGATTTCTTCCTGAAGCCGTTTCAATATATATCGTACGATTTGGGCTTAAATAGCAGTGCTCTTCTTGCCGAATTAGGCAACCGAAAATTTGTGTATGCAATAATTTCGCAAAAATCATTCTGAACCTAACTAGAAAAATATATTTCATTGTGTTTGTTGATTATTAAATTATTGTAAACTTATCTAAAATTTTAGTTGGATTAGGCTAAATTAAATTCCGCTTGTTATAATAAAGTTAGGTAAGTTTTCTAAGGTTCTTTTGGTACAAAATTATTAATTTTTTACATTAACATAAATGAAAAAAATATATCTTTAAAACTATAAGAGAAATTTTTAGAAAGGACGTGATCTTAAATGAGTTTTTGCTAATTGACCAGTTTTTAGATATTCGGCACGACATATATATATATATATATATATATATATATATATATATATATATATATATATATATATATATATATATATATATATATATAATCTTTGATATATTGTATTAGTGTTTTCATGTTTGTGTTTTCTGTCAATGTATTCTGTCTGTTAATAAAGTTCACATAAAATACAGAGTATAGGGGGTGGTAGGAGAAGAAAATATTCCAACAGCTCCCGGGAGAACCTTGAGTTTTCCCTGAGGTACATTTATTGTCTTCTCTGAGGATGAGGGTCCCCAGTAAAGTTATAGAGGCGGTACCTATATATATATATATATATATATATATATATATATATATATATATATATATATATATATATATATATATATATATAATACACCGCCGTCTCCCACCGAGGAAGGGTGACCCAAAAAAAAGTGAACACTTTTACCGTCATTCACTCACTGTCTTGCTGACATCACTGTTCATGTGGCCCTCCAAACTGAAACATCACCACCCCTCCTACCAAGTGCAGGCACTCCCTTCCCACCTCCAGGACTCATCTCCGGGTAACGGGTTTTCCTTGAATCATTTCATAAGTGTTACCTTCCTCATACTCCAGAAGCACCTCAAGTCTTTATATAAAAGCCATTTGGTTTGTTGGATGTCCAAACCCCTAGATCTCAAAAAACGCATTTTACCCTTCTCCAGCCTTCTGTGATTACCCCTGCCGCTGCCCTCCACCCCAGATTCATACACCCTCCTAATCAGTTTGTTTTGCTTCATCCTCTCGAAATATACAAATCACCTCAGCAACCTATAAAATAAATGAAAAAATATCTTTCAACATATAAGAGAAAATTTTAGAAAGAGCTCAATTTTAAATGGGTTCTTTCTAATTGACCAGTTTTACCTATTCGACACATTATATATGTATATATCAATAACAACACTGCACTAGCCAAGGACTCGAACCCATGCTGCTTTGGCTTGCCTCATGGTGGGCGAAAACTCATGACGCCCTAATCCATTGGACCATACAATCCTTAAGAGCAGCCCATCCAGCGGAACTGAATGTTGTACTCGCTACCCAAAGACATACGATTGTGTGGATGACTCTAGGCTAATATATATATATATATATATATATATATATATATATATATATATATATATATATATATATATATATATCGTGCCGAATAGGCAGAACTTGCCATCTTGGCTTAAATAGCAACGCTCAAGTTACCATATAGGACAAGTGAAAATTTGTGTATGCAATAATTTCGCCAAAACCATTCTGAACCTAACGAAAAAAATATATTTCACTCTGTTTAGTATTAAATTATTGTAAACAAATCTAAAATATATTTAGTTGGGTTAGGCTAAAATAAATTGCGCTTGTTATAATAAGGTTAGGTAAGTTTTCTAAGTTCCTTTTGGTGCAAAATTATAAATTTTTACATCAACATTAATGGAAAAAATATATCTTTAAACGTATAAGAGAAAATTTTAGAAAGGTCTTAATTTTAAATGAGTTCTTGCTAATTGACCAGTTTTACATATTCGGCACGACATATATATATATATATATATATATATATATATATATATATATATATATATATATATATATATATATATAATCTATATGTGTGTGTGTGTGTGTGTACGTGTACTCACCTAATTGTGGTTGCAGGGGTCGAAACTCAGCTCCTGGCCCCGCCTCTTGACTTGCCGCTACTGGGTCACTCTTCCCCCTCCATGAGCTTATCATACCTCTTCTTAAAGCTGTGTGTATGTACTCACCTGATAGGACTCACCTAATAGTGGTTGCAGGGGTCGAGACTCAGCTCATGGCCCTGCCTCTTCACTGAACGCTACTAGGTTCTCTCTGACCCTACTCCATGAGCTTTATCATACCTCATCTTAAAGCTATGTATGGTTCCTGCCTCTACTACATCACTTGCTAGACTATTCCACGTCCTGATTATGAAGAAATACTTCCTAACATCCCTTTGACTCATCTGAGTCCTCAACTTCCAAGTGTGACCTCTTGTTTCTCTACTCCCTCTCTGGAACATCCTGTCGCTGTCTACCTTGTCAATTTTTGGCCTTTCCCTTCATGACTTTGCATTTGGCGGGGTTAAATTCGAGAAGCCATTTGCTGGATCAGGTGTCCAGCCTGTCCAGGTCTCTTTGAAGTCCTACCTGATCCTCATTGATTTAATTCTCCTCATTAACTTCACATCATCTGCGAACAGGGACACTTCTGAGTCTAACCCTTCCATCATGTCATTCACATATACCAAAAATAGCACAGGTCCTAGGACTGACCCCTGTGGGACCCCGTTCGTCACAGGTGCCCACTGTGATCACGTACCATGACTCGTTGTTGCCTCCCTGTCAGGTATTCTCTGATCCATTGCATTGTGTGTGCGTGTATATGTGTGTGTATGTGTGTATGTATGTGTGTGTGTATGTGTGTGTGTGTGTGTGTGTGTGTGTGTGTGTGTGTGTGTGTGTGTGTGTGTGTGTGTGTACTCACCTAGTTGAGGTTGCAGGGGTCGAGTCCAAGCTCCTGGCCCCGCCTCTTCACTGGTCGCTACTAGGTCACTCTCCCTGAACCATGAGCTTTATCGTACCTCTGCTTAAAGCTATGTATGGATCCTGACTCCACTACATCGCTTCCCAAACTATTCCACTTCCTGACTACTCTGTGGCTGAAGAAATACTTCCTAACATCCCTTTGATTCATATGTGTCTTCAACTTCCAACTGTGTCCCCTTGTTACTGTGTCCAGTCTCTGGAACATCCTGTCTTTGTCCACCTTGTCAATTCCTCTCAGTATTTTGTAAGTCGTTATCATGTCCCCCCTATCTCTCCTGTCCTCCAGTGTCGTCAGGTTGATTTCCCTTAACCTCTCCTCATAGGACATACCTCTTAGCTCTGGGACTAGTTTTGTTGCAAACCTTTGCACTTTCTCTAGTTTCTTTACATGCTTGGCTAGGTGTGGGTTCCAAACTGGTGCAGCATACTCCAAAATGGGGCTAACGTGTGTGTGTGTGTGTGTGTCATGCCATACAAGCCGAACAGGTGAGTTTAGTCTATTTGGCAAGTACGTTTTCTATCCAATAGCCAGAATGAAAATTTGTATCAGCTATAACTCTGCCAAATTCAGTCTGAGCATAATGGAAAAAAATATGAATCATATATTTTAAGTAATATTAATTAAATTTAAAGTGACGTATGCTATGTATTGCAGAAGTTAGCTAAAAAAAATTACGCTAGTTTATGTGAAGTTAGGTGAGGTTTCTAAGTTTTGGTCCAACAATAATAATCTTTATACCGTCAGTGAAAAAAATTAGCTATCATTCTGTAATTTTTTTTTTTTTTTTTTTTTTGAAAAGTTTAATTTTTAAGGGAGGTCCGCCTATTCGCCCATATATATATATATATATATATATATATATATATATATATATATATATATATATATATATATATATATATATATAAATGTATGTTTCATTCTCTCTCTCTCTCTCTCTCTCTCTCTCTCCATGTTTTTCGCTCTCCATTCTGCCACTCTTCTCCCCCTCCCCCTTTTTTTATACTCAAACACTGAAAGGGTTTTACAGGATTAAGGATGAGAGTTCCTTCTTGTGTATTTTACAAGCTGAAAGCTGTTGTCTTACCTCAGGTCATTTTAAAGCCTTGGTTCTTATATTTGCATTTATATTAATGCTATTTTATGAGTGTGTATTATTTAATAAGAAACAAAATTCATACTGGGTGCAAGATGAAAATACAGCCGTCAGTGATCCAAAGCTTTATTGTCTTATTGTATTTATCCTCTTTATATTTCGAAAATATATATTGAATGTCTGCAATAAACACACCCAAAGTCAGCTGATAGTGGAGCCAACAAAACTAGAGACCACACTTGACCTTATTTTCACAAATAATGAGGACCTGGTAAGAAACATAACAATATCAAAAAGAACTAATTCTGATCAAAATCTAATCGAAGTCCAGACTTACATGCACAGGAGTCCTGATCAGCAAAAATGTATACAGCTGTGAGGGTACCTTCACCAAATTCAACTTCAACAACAAGAACATCAGCTGGGACTAGGTAAACTATGTCCTACATGAAACATGTTGGGAAGATATCTTAAATAACATGAACCCTAACCAGTGCCTTGAAAAGATCAACTCTGGTAGCTGAAGTATGTTCAAGGCATATTCCCCGAAGAAAAAAGAAGAGAAGAAATGAACTGGAGAGAGACGCTCCCTCTACAGGACAAGGCGAAGAAACACTGAGCTCCCCAAGAATGCTAGATTATCTGAAACACGGAAGGAAGCGATAACCAGGGAAGTAGAAAATATTGAGTTTAGATTAAACGATTCATACAGGATCCAGGAGAGATAAGAGGACCTAAAAGCGATTAGTGAAATTGAAAGAAATTCGAAATATTTCCTTTCATATGCCAAAAACAAGGCAAAATTCCATCTAGTATAGGGTCCCTGCTCATACAAGACGGATCCTACTTAGATGACAAAGAAATGAGTGAGATATTAAAATCTCAATATGACTCTTGTGTTCAGTGAGCCACAAATCAGTCTCAAGAAAGACAGTCCAAGTATTTTTTCATGAATGAGCCTCAAAACCCTGCCAATGTATGCCAAATTTCTGACATAGCCCTAACTCCACTAGACTTTGAGAAAGCAATTGACAACATGTCCATGCACTCAGCCCCAGGCTCAGACTCGTGGAACTCTGTGTTCATTAAGAACTGCAAGAAACCCCTCTCACGGGCCCTAAGTATGCTATGGAGAAGGAGCATAGACACAGGTGAGATTCCACAGTCACTAAAAGCAACGGATATACCCGCACTCCATAAGGTGGCAGCAAAGCATTAGCTAAGAACTATAGACCAATAGCTTTAACGTCCCACATCATAAAAATCTTTGAAAGAGCTCTAAGAAGCAGGATTGGAAACCACTTGAACTCCCAACAGTTGCACAATCCAGGGCAACATGGGTTCAGAGCAAGTCGCTCCTGCCTGTCGCAACTACTGGACCACTGTGGTATGGTCTTGGATACAGTGGAAAACAAAGAGAATGCAGATGTATACACAGATTTTGCAAAAGCCTTTGACAAGTGCGATCATGGTGTAATAGCACACAAAATGCGTGCTAAAGGGATAACTGGCAAAGTAGGCAGATGGATATTCAACTTTCTAAACAATTGAACACAAAGAGTAGTGGTAAACAGAGTTAAATGGTAAGCCGCCATCATGAAGAGCTCTGTTCCACAATGCATAGTACTCGTCCCTAGCCTGTTCCTCATCCTCGTTATCAGACGTAGACAGAGATGTAAACCATAACACCGTATCATCCTTTACAGACGATACTATGATCTGCATGAGAGAGTCATCCATTGAGGACACGGTAAATCTCCAAGAAGATTTAAACCAAGTTTTCCGATGGGCAACGGAGACAAATATGATGTTCAATGAAGACAAATTCCAACTACTCCTTTATGGAAAACTGAAGGAAATAAGAGCTAGAATTGAGTATACTACAAACTCTAATCACACAATAGAGCAGAAAAGTGATGTTAATGACCTGGGAGTGGTAATGTCTGAGGATCTCACCTTCAAGAACCACAACAGTGCCACTATTACATCTGCGAGGAAACATAGGATGGATAATGAGAACATTCAAGACAAGAGATGCTAAGCCAATGGTGATCCTTTTTAAATCAGTTGTTCTCTCTAGGCTGGAATACTGCTGTACATTAACATCTCCATTCAAAACAGGTGAAATTGCAGATCTAGAGAATGTACATAGAACCTTTACTGTACATACAAGTTCCACCAAACACCTTAACTACTGGGAACACTTGGAAGTATTTACTTGCACTCACTGGAGCGCAGGCGAGAGAGATACATCATAATCTACACATGGAAGATCTTGGAGGGACTGGTCTCTAATCTGCACACAGAAATCACTCCCTACGAAAGCAAAAGACTTGGCAGGCGATGCAACATACCCACAATGAAAAGAAGGGGCGAAATTAGTACATAAGGAGAAAACACAGTAAGTGTCCGGGGCCCAAGACTGTTCATCAGCCTCCCACCAGCCATAAGGGTAATTACCAATAGACCCTTGGTTATCGTCAAGAGGGAGCTGGACAGATACCTAAAGTCAGTGTCGGATCAGCCGGGCTGTGGTTCGTACGTTGGATTATGTGCTGCCAACAGTAACAGCCTCGTTGATCAGGCCCTGATCCAACACAATGAAATATATTTTTTTCGTTAGGTTCAGTATGATTTTTGCGACATTATTGCATACACAAATTTTCGCTTGTCTTATTCAGCAAGAAGAGCGTTTCTATTTAAGCCAAAATTGCAAGTTTTACTTATTCGGCACTATATATATATATATATATATATATATATATATATATATATATATATATATATATATATGTCGTGCCGAATATGTAAAACGGGTTATTTAGCAAGAACTCATTTAAAATTAAGTCACTTCTAAAATTTTCTCTTATACGTTTAAAGATATATTTTTTCATTAATGTTAATCTAAAAAAAAATAATTTTGCTCCAACAGTATCTTAGAAAACTTACCTAACCTTATTATAACAAGAACAATTCATTTTAGCCTAACCCAACTAAATATATTTTAGATTTGTTTACAGTAATTTAATACTAAACAAACACAGTGAAATATATATTTTTCGTTAGGTTCAGAATGATTTTGGCGAAATTATTGCAAACACAAATTTTCACTTGTCCTATATGGCAAGATGAGCGTTGCTATTTAAGCCAAGATTGCAAGTTCTGCCTATTCGGCACGACACACACACACACACACACACACACACACACACACACACACACAAATATATAAATATATATATATATATATATGAATATATATATATATATATATTCATATATATATATATATTATGCAAAACAACCACTCTGAAAGAATAAGAAATTCCAAGCGCTTTCGTGACTACTCACATTATCAAGGAACTATGAAAGTAAAGCATCCAAGGAAGCTATATAAGGGGTCTGGCCGGCACCTCACTATCAGATCCCACAACGGTTTAAACACCTGACGCGCGCCGACCCAACTTGGATAGGTCCTTGGCACAACTCACCTCACAAACTATTCTACCCAAGAAATAAGAAATTTTAAAGATTATTTGTCCAGTGTATTATTAAATTCTTCCCAAATTCTATTAATTATAAATGGATCTAATTTATATAAACCAAAGGAAATATTCATATTATTGTCAAAACTGCTTTTTATGAAACAAGATTCAATTATATTCCTGTCGACCATGGACTTGCTTGATACTACTTTCTCAACTTTTTGAAAATCAATTGGATGGTTAAAATCTCTTACATGAATAAATAGAGCATTGGAATCTTGTCCAGTTCTAATGCTATATTTATGTTGTTTTAATCTTAGTTCGAGATTTTTACCAGTTTGACCGTAATAAACTTTATCGCAAATTTTACAAGGAATCTTATAGACACATCCATCAGCATTTTGGGGGGAATTCTTTATCAAAAGTTTTTTTTACTGTATCAAGATTTTTAAATACAACTTTAATATTAAAAGTCTTAAGAAGAGAAGGCATATCAACCAAGTTTTCATGGTAAGGGAGAACCAACATATTTTTAGATGAATAAGGCTGGTTGTCCCTTTTTGGATTGTAAAAAGTATTTCTAGCAACTTTAAAAGATTTATCAATTGATAAATCTTTCTTTTGTTTGGAGAACATGAAATTCTCTCATCAGACGGTGTTCAGCAGGGTGACCCACTAGCTCCATTTCTCTTCTGCTTGGCCGTAAGAGAACTAACTTCCAGCCTAAGCAGCGAGCTCAATATCTGGTACCTGGATGATGGCACTCTGGCAGGTACTGAAGAGTCCCTGGTAGGGGACCTACAACTGGTGAAAACACAGGGAGAAGACTTGGGACTCATCCTCAATCCCTCCAAGTGTGAAATCATCACAGCAAACCAGGAAATAATCAATGCTGTGCGAAGAATCCTCCCAGAAGTCTCTACTACCACTCCGTCCAACAGTACCCTCTTGGGAGCACCGCTGGGTCACCAGGCCATCGACACAGTCCTCAAGGACAAATTGAATGACCTGATGAGAATGGAGGAGAGAATAAGCAATCTTGATGCCCATGATGCTCTGTATCTCCTCACAAGGTGCCTTACTATTCCAAGACTCACTTACTTCCTCAGGTGTGCACCCTCTTTTGACAACCCAACACTCGACGAATATGACGCACACCTGAGGTCAACCCTTAAGAAGGCACTGAACCTGTCACTAGAGGATCAGCAATGGAATCAGGCAACTCTCCCAGTACGACTGGGAGGTATGGGGGTGCGCAAAGCAACGCATGTTGCTTTACCTGCTTTTCTGTCTTCATGTTTGGCTTCCAGTGCTTTAGTCAAGATGATTGTTCCCGAACGCTTGAGAGACACGGTAGGAGCTCAAGACCCCAGGTTTACTGAAGCAGCGATTCGGTGGGACACCCTTACAGATTCCTCCAGTAGACCAGCTCCTCCCAAAGAACACAAACAGTCCCACAGGGACAAACCAATCATGGAAAAAATCGCCAACACAATGCTCTCCAACGCCTCAGGAAAGGACAAAGCTCGTCTCCTGGCAGTGAAAGCACCACACTCAGGAGATTTCCTGTTTGCTGTTCCCAATTCCTCCTTGGGCACTCAACTAGACCCACAGGCCATTCGGATTGGTGTTGCTCTTCGCCTAGCCGCCCCCATCCTCACCGAACATAGGTGTATTTGCGGCAGGGCGACAGCTGATCAATTCGGACTTCATGGTCTCGTGTGTCACACAGCAGAAGGGAAGTATGCCAGGCATGAGGAGGTCAATGATATAAAGAGAAGCCTCGCCACAGCCCGTTGCCCAGCTCAACGGGAACCCCAAGTGCAGAGGTCTGACGGAAGTCTAAAGCGTCCTGATGGAGCCACTATGCTACCTTGGAAGGATGGAAAGCAGATTGCCTGGGACTACACATGTGCCGCCACATTGGCAGACACCTACTTGCCATACTCCGTAGTGGAAGGGGGTGGAGCTGACAGCCACAGGGAGACTCAAAAAATCCGCAAATATGAAGACCTTCCCCCTTGCTATAACTTCATCCCAATAGGGTCAGAGACCCTTGGAGCATGGGGCAAGTGTGCTCTAAAGTTCCTAATAGAGCTGGGTGAAAAGCTCATCATAGAAACAAAGGACCACAGGGCGACCAGCTTCCTCTTCCAGAGACTCAGTGTTGCGATCCAGAGTTTTGTGAATGTTCTGTCAATGTATTTTGTCTTTAAATAAAATATATATATATATATATATATATATATATATATATATATATATATATATATATATATATATATATATATATAGGGGGTGGTAGGAGAAAATTCTCAAACAGCTTCAGGGAGAATATTAAGTTTTCCCTGAAGCAAGTTTATTCTTTTCTCTGAGGATGAGGGTCCCTATAACAGTTTTAGAGGTGGTACCTCCCTATATATATATATATATATATATATATATATATATATATATATATATATATATATATATATATATATATAATATTTTTATATATATATATATATAATATTTTTATATATATATATATAATATTTTTATATATATATATATAATATTTATATATATATATATATATATATAATATTTTTATATATATATATATATATATATAATATTTTGTATATATATATATATATGTATATATATATATATATATATATATATGTCGTGCCGAGTAGGCAGAACTTGCGATCTTGGCTTAAATAGCAACGCTCATCTTGCCATATAGGACAAGTGAAAGTTTATATATGGAATAATTTCGCCAAAATCATTCTGAACCTAACGAAAAAAATATATTTCACTGTGTTTGTTTAGTATTAAATTACTGTAAAGAAATCTAAAATACATTTAGTTGGGTTAGGCTAAAATAAATTGTTCTTGTTATAATAAGGTTAGGTAAGTTTTCTAAGATTCTTTTAGTGCAAAATTATAAATTTATACATTAACATTAATGATAAAATATATCTTTAAACGTATAAGAATTTTTTTTTAGAAAGAGCTTAATTTTAAATGAGTTCTTGCTAATTGACCAGTTTTACATATTCGGCACGACATATATATATATATATATATATATATATATATATATATATATATATATATATATATATATATATATATATATATATATATATATATGTCGTGCCGAATATGTAAAACTGGTCAGTTAGCAAGAGCTGATTTAAAATTAAGTCCTTTCTAAAATATCCTCTTATACGTTTAAAGTATATTTTTTTCATTAATGTTAATGTAAAAATTTTTACTTTTGCTCCAAAAGAATCTTAGAAAACTTACCTAACCTTATTATAAGAAGAACAATTTATTTTAGCCTAACCCAACTAAATATATTTTAGATTTGTTTACAATAATTTAATACTAAACAAACACAGTGAAATATATTTTTTCGTTAGGTTCAGAATGATTTTGGTGACATTATTGCATACACAAATTTTCACTTGTCCTATATGGCAAGATGAGCGTTGCTATTTAAGCCAAGATCGCAAGTTCTGCCTATTCGGCACGACATATATATATATATATATATATATATATATATATATATATATATATATATATAATATATATATATATATATATGTGTGTGTGTGTGTGTATGTGTATGTGTGTGTGTGTGTATGTGTGTGTGTGTGTATGTGTGTGTGTGTGTGTGTGTGTGTGTGTGTGTGTGTGCGTGCGTGCGTGCGTGCGTGCGTGTGTGTGCGTGCTCACCTCACCTAATTGTCATTGCAGGGGTTGAGACTTAGCTCCTGGCCCTGCCTCTTCACTGACTGCTACTGGGTCCTCCCTCTCCCTGCTCCATGAGTTTTATCATACCTCGTCTTAAAACTATGTATGGTTCCTGCCTCCACTACATCGCTTGCCAGACTATTCCACTTCCTGACAACTCTGTGACTGAAGAAATACTTCCTAACATCCCTTTGACTCAACTGAGTGTGTGTGTGTGTGTGTGTGTGTGTATTTATTAGAGATATTCATATGCAATACTCCATCACCGCCACAAATCATTCCCCATCCTCACCTTGCTAGTTACATGCTAGCTTGGCAATTACTATTAATATTTAGGTCATTGGTGGAGAAGCCTGTGAGGCCACAGGTGCATGACTTCACATGAAAGAACTTAAGACCTATTATAACAATGTTTGGCTCAACTTTAGGCAGGTGTAATAATATATGCTTACGCTGTTTCATGTGACTTTTAATCCACTTGATGCGTCAGTCTGTATACGTCAGTGTTTGTACCGCATGTGTCTGTTATTATATGTTTTTGTGGTAGTTGGACATGGTATAACAGCTTTCCCACTTGTGACAGTTGTACATATTGTAACAGCCTTCAAACTTCATACGGAAATCCTCATGGGACTTTTTGTCGAGCCAGAAAAAGGAGAGGTTTGGTAAAGCTTCAAAAGTGTCGTTATAGGGCCAAGGCACTGCTCCATGAACTGAATTCAAATTCCACCGTCAGCACTGATAATGACACCCTCAACACTAATGATGACACTGTCAGGTTAAGGTAGGAGGATGGTAGACGGCGACCATCTAGTTTGGTACTGTGAGTGTGTAAGAGAAGCCTGTTCAACGTTTTGCAATCTGGCAAAATTGTTCATATTTTCCCTCTCATGAACATGTAAATCTTGCACACTTAAACTTACACTCAGTAGACACTGATCTTCATGTATTTCACATGGTTCTTATTCTTGTAATATTTCCTTTCCAATTTACGAAGTCGACAGGGTAAATGCGGTACGCTCTAGTGGCCTAATTTGTTGGAAACCAAACGCTCGTTATGTTGCCAGGTAGGAGGTACTGGGAGTGTGACTTCGCCGCCGTGAAGGATTGACCCCTCTCACCCTCAGTATGGTGAAATAATGAGGCAAGACAGTGGCACACCATCATACCTCACAGATCACAGTTGACGACTTTACTCAACTCCACTTACTTTCTACCTTACCACAGTTCCACCTATCTTTTACGTTATCACAATTCCACTTTTACCTTACCTAGGTTTTCCAAGGAGTAAAGATGAGGAAGTGAATATTGTCTTTCACATCATTATAATTTATTAACACTTGGACAACAGTGTATTTGGTTACTGAGAAAGGAATCTAATGTTAGGATATCTGGAAGATACGATACTAGATATTTGAGACAAGGGGAATACATTAAACTAAACCCAAATGAATATTTACTGTATACAGTATAGTCCCTGGAAGATTACTACCAGTAGACCAGTCAGATTCAGCCACAGGTCCCAAGACCTCACATAGGGCTTTCAGCTCTGTCCCTTAGCCATTGAATCTCTTCCCTTTTTGGCTGTCCACCAAATCACTCTTCCCTCTCTGTTCCACTCCAGCTTCCATAGACGCTGGAGTCCTCTGATAGAGCTAGGGTGTGAAGATTAGAACTATTGGGACACTACTCTCACAAACAACACACTGGAGAAGTCTCAAGATGTCACATGAGGCGAGGTAGTGTTTTGAGAGGTAAGGTAGTGTGCTGGGAGGTGAGGCAGTGTACTGGTTGAAGGCACCAATACCACAGTGAGATAAAACGTAATCTTGACCCATTAAGAAATAGCCGGCAGCGTGAGTCAATAAGAGGGAATGGTGGTGTGGAGCGCAGACTCCTGCACTAACAGGCCAGACAGACACTTGATTATAGCTCATCACTCTTGGGGAGCCCTTCATCACAATCCACCTGATATACTACTCGCTTAAATGATATCAATACATGCTGGGGGAGGGGTGGGTCTCCCGGGATCTCGTATGGACCGCCTGTGGGGATGGGGGAGAGGCTCCCAGGGATCCAGTATGGACCGCCATCAGGGGTTTGGGAGGGGCTCTCAGGGATCCAGTGAGGACTGCTATCAAGGGTAGGGGACGGGCAAGCGAGGGGAAGGCTGATAATCTTCTGGACCCCGTAAGGATTGCCAGTAAGAAAGGGAAAGGAGTGGAAAGAGTGAGTGGGTCTTGCCCCCCGGGGCAGTATAGACCAAGACCACAAACAAAGTGATGGTTGCCGATGATATGTATGCTCATTCATTACATAATGATGTAATGATAATACCACGATACTAGGAAGTGACTAATTTGAGCTGTTGTGTATATTTTGTGGTGTATGTGGGGCATGTGCTGCACGCAATCACCATTTCTGCCGGCCGTGTGGGTCCTTACACCCTACCTCCTTCACCCCATCTAATCACCTGCCTCTACCTCAGTCCACCTGCCTCCACCACAGTCCACCTGCCTCCACCACAGTCCACCTACCTCCACCACAGTCCACCTGTTACTCCACCACAGTCCACCTGTTACTCCACCACCACAGTCCACCTGTTACTCCACCACAGTCCACCTGTTACTCCACCACCACAGTCCACCTGTTACTCCACCACAGTCCACCTGTTACTCCACCACAGTCCACCTGTTACTCCACCACCACAGTCCACCTGCCTCCACCACAGTCCACCTGCCTCCACCACAGTCCACCTGCCTCCACCACAGTCCACCTACCTCCACCACAGTCCACCTGCCTCCACCACAGTCCACCTGCCTCCACCACAGTCCACCTGCCTCCACCACAGTCCACCTGCCTCCACCACAGTCCACCTGCCTCCACCACAGTCCACCTGCCTCCACCACAGTCCACCTGCCTCCACCATAGTCCACCTACCTCCACCATAGTCCACCTACCTCCACCACAGTCCACCTGCCTCCACCATAATCCACCTGCCTCCACCATAGTCCACCTGCCTCCACCATAGTCCACCTGCCTCCACCATAGTCCACCTGCCTCCACCATAGTCCACCTGCCTCCACCATAGTCCACCTGCCTCCACCATAGTCTACCTGCCTCCACCATAATCCACCTGCCTCCACCATAGTCCACCTGCCTCCACCATAGTCCACCTGCCTCCACCATAGTCCACCTGCCTCCACCACAATCCACCTGCCTCCACCATAGTCCACCTGCCTCCACCACAGTCCACCTGCCTCCACCATAATCCACCTGCCTCCACCATAGTCCACCTGCCTCCACCATAGTCCACCTGCCTCCACCATAGTCCACCTGCCTCCACCATAGTCCACCTGCCTCCACCATAATCCACCTGCCTCCACCATAGTTCACCTGCCTCCACCATAGTCCACCTGCCTCCACCACAGTCCACCTGCCTCCACCATAATCCACCTGCCTCCACCATAGTCCACCTGCCTCCACCATAGTCCACCTGCCTCCACCATAGTCCACCTGCCTCCACCATAGTCCACCTGCCTCCACCATAGTCCACCTGCCTCCACCATAGTCCACCTGCCTCCACCATAGTCCACCTGCCTCCACCATAGTCCACCTGCCTCCACCATAATCCACCTGCCTCCACCATAGTCCACCTGCCTCCACCATAATCCACCTGCCTCCACCATAGTCCACCTGCCTCCACCATAGTCCACCTGCCTCCACCACAGTCCACCTGCCTCCACCATAGTCCACCTGCCTCCACCATAGTCCACCTGCCTCCACCATAGTCCACCTGCCTCCACCATAGTCCACCTGCCTCCACCATAATCCACCTGCCTCCACCATAGTCCACCTGCCTCCACCATAGTCCACCTGCCTCCACCACAGTCCACCTGCCTCCACCATAGTCCACCTGCCTCCACCATAGTCCACCTGCCTCCACCATAGTCCACCTGCCTCCACCATAGTCCACCTGCCTCCACCATAGTCCACCTGCCTCCACCATAGTCCACCTGCCTCCACCATAGTCCACCTGCCTCCACCATAGTCCACCTGCCTCCACCATAGTCCACCTGCCTCCATCTCAACTCATGAAAGTAGTTAAAAATATTCTCTTCTGAAAGAATAAAAGATCACAATACAATGACTGAACAACGCGCATATAGAAGAATGAAACTTATGATGACTTTTCGGTCCGACTTGGACCATGACTGTGGCTACTTAATGGTCCAGGTCAGACCGAAACGTCGACATAAATTTCATTCTCCTATGTGCGGGTTATTTGTGTATATTCGCTTCTGTTTTTTTAAAGAAGTCAAGCGTTTGCCCATACATATACTATTTGCAACGTTTCGAACAATCCTTCCTAAGAGGAGCTTCCAGATGCCACTTTCTGTATATACTGTACAATAGGACCTGCCACAAGAGGTGCCAGATCAAAGTGTATTTTGCAAAAGCGAGTACAATTGGTCACAATGGAGTACAGGTATAGTGGATGAGTACATGGACATCGGAGGGGTACAGAGACACCGGAGGGGTGCAGAAACAGTGGTAGGGTACTGGGACAAGGAAAAGGTACTGGGACAGCGGAAGGGTACTGGGAGAGAAGGGGAGGGCGCCCTGCCGTACACCTAACAGTCAACAATTCTAGGGCACGATAGAAAGACTTGGTGTACAACAAACCCATATTATAGACTACGTTTCACTCTGGGTAGAGCTTAATGAGGAATGCTGTACACTAAGTATAGAGCAATCCTCATTAAGCTCTTCCTCCCAAACTCTGCGAAGCGCGTCTTCCAACACTCTTCACTACTTTAACAGTGAATAGTCCTCAAAGAACTCCATCCAGAACTTATCCCTCCTCATCACAGTAGTTTCTCCCAACCCTCTCAATAACTGTTACCTCCTACACCAGTTTTTACCCTGCCACATTTTCCCTATCTCCCCAGCCTCTCTTATCCATCAGTATTACAGTCTCCCTTCCTCTCCTCCTCCATGAATCTAACCATAAGAACATGTCTACCACACATCACCTTCCCTTGTCCCCAGCACTAAACCTCAACTAAACTCGTCGATTAGCTTCTCGTTACAGTTAGAGCCCCGCACCACCACCACCTGGCTTAACACCCTACCTTCCTTTCCCATGAGCGTAACGACTGGAATACCAATCATCACCCTTAATGGAATACTTGACGATATCTTCATTGCCCTGCTGGAATCTCCCAACTCAGGCCGACATATTTCAACCGTATGCAAGCCCCATCCTGCGTGATGGAATATTGCAGAGAAACATAGTTAACTTTTGTTCAAGCTGTGTAACTATCATATATAATAGGGTAGTAGAATACTGCCGATGTGTTAAATTATAAAAATAAGCGTGAAGACTGCTCCAACTATCACCAGTCTCACATCGTCAACCAATCTACCCAGGTATGGCGCCTCACCAGGAAAAAAAAAACATAGCGCAAGAAGCATGATCGACATGAAAACAAGGTTGAATGTATGAAATACAAATGCAGATAAATTCATAAATAAGAGAAAAGAGCTGAAAGAAACTGCATAAATGGAAGTCCTGACATTATAGTCATCATGTAGAGAAAGTCAACTGGAGCAATAACGTACTCACTCTCCCCCGAATGTTGTAATATAGAAAGGAAGGAACGATGAATTGTGGCAAAGTGAAGAGGTGGAATTGTTCTTGAGAAACTGTTGGAAGTTTGAGGAACTGGCTAACAGAAATTTTTATGTTAGCCAATTAACATAGAAATAGCCAGTTAACAACCTGAAAGCTTAAGATTAAAGATGCCATGGTTTATTACCCTTTATAGAACAACAGGAAGATAAGGGAACAGAACTTAGCAACGTGGGATCAATACATATATACAGGAAACAATAGCGGAGAGAGAGGAGAACCAAAACAACATTATTGATTCTAGGAAAGAGAATTATCCAAAAAAAGAGATCTTGGAAGTGAAAGACACAATATGCAGGAAACCTCCAGGAAACCCATGGTTTAACCAGGAATGGAAAAATAATAGAGCATGTAAGAAACACAGAACAGGGAAACAGCTGAGAATGGAAATAAGTTAAAGAACCAAGAATTAGTGTGTGAAATTTTGAACAAACGATAAAAGGGAATTTAAAAACTTGCGTCAGAGGACGAAAGAAACCAAAATGACTCTACAGCCATATAAGGTGATAAGACTGACAGAGCCAGGAAAATTAACAATGAGAGGTAAATAAGCGATGAGCTTAACACGAAATTTAAAGAAGGCATTCACAGTAGAAGAGGCAGAAATAATTGCGACCATCTGGATTAAGCTCCCACCAGCTAGATGTGGAAGTGGAGTAACTTTTCAAAACGGTGAATATAACAGAAACAATGGGATCTAACAGTATATTTTTATTCAAATTAAAACGAGGAGCAGAAATTCTTTAGAATTATTTTATCAGGTAATGGGAGACGAGCCAGATGTCAGAAATCTATAAAAAAGCTACCATATTCACACTAGAGAATAGGCAGGAGGCAGTCAACTATTGACTGGCAGTACATATATACTGGGGCTAGACAGGCACCTAAAGTCAGTACCTGACCAGTCGGGCTATGGTTCGTACGTCGGTTTGCGTGCAGCCAGCAGTAACAGCCTGGTCGATCAGACCCTGATCCACCACGAGGCCTGGTCTCAGACCGGGCCGGGGGGGGGGTCGTTGACCTCCCCATGTATACCCCAGGTACTGACTGACATGTTTACTGGATAAACTCTGGAGAGGACTGTGAGGAGGAGGTCCATGTATCTTCTAGAGAGGTATTTATCAAAGAAAGCCAACACGGGCTCAGGTACAGGAATTTCTTCCTTCACAAACCTGGAGCTTCACGACAGAAAAAAAAAAAACAGTGATGGGTGAATTGCATTTTCCTTGATTGCAAGACCTGACATGTATCAGAAATCTTCCCTATGAGGATAGACTGAGGGCCCTGAATCTGCACTCTCTCGAAAGGCGTAGAATTAGGGGGGGATATGATCGAGGTGTATAAATGGAAAACAGGAATAAATAAAGGGGATGTAAGTAGCGTGCTGAAATTTTCCAGCCAAGACAGGACTCGCAGCAATGGTTTCAGGTTGGAAAAATTCAGATTCAGGAAGGATATAGGAAAGCACTGGTTTGGTAATAGAGTTGTGGATGAGTGGAACAAACTCAGTTGTTCAGGCTAAAACGTTGTGTAGTTTTAAAAATAGGTTAGATAAATACATGAGTGGGTGTGGGAGGGTGTGAGTTGGATCTGACTAGCTTGTGCTGCTGGGTCTGGTGCAGTGCTCCATCCTTGAGTGGAGATGATCAGACTGGATGGGTCATTGGGCTAATCCGGGGGGAGGTCATTGGTCTAATCTGTGGGGGGCACATGGACCTGCTCTGCATGGGTCAGTAGGCCTGTTGCAGTGTTCCTTCTTTCTTATGTTCTTAAGATAACTCTTGATACGGCATTTCACCAGAGAGTAATCCACAAACTAAAATACAAGCAGGAATAAAAAGGGAAGAAATAAAATGGATGAAAAAGTATGTGATAGAGGAGACAAAGTATCGATGTAGAAGAAGGCGACAGAGTTGGGTATTGCAGGGATCTGTACTGGGGCCATTGCTAATCCCTAATTTGGGACTGAGTTTTATGTGTCGCTCTATGATGATGAAAAGCTAACGAGAAGACAAGGGTAGATTTCAGGGAAACCTGGATGGTGAAAAAGAGTGACTGCTGGAGTTCAACCCGAACAGAAGGAAAATTATAAAGATCGTCGGGGGAGGGGGAGTCAGCTCCATGCAAAATATACATACCGTTTAGGTTCATGTAAACGGTCATCCTGGCATTATATGTGACTAGCAAAGTTATACAACTTACACACACACACACGTGGGTCCGTGGTGTGCAGACGTGGGTAACAAGGTTCCGAGAACCTTAGCGTTGAAAGGCGTGCAATAACAGCTAGCAGTAATCAGTGGTAGTGGAACGTCAGTGAACAATACTACGAGTGATAATTAAAGTTATTAAAGAAAGTGAGAGGAAAGCTGAAATCATAATATTTCAAAGTGCAAACCGTTGGGGGTCTTAGGCGCTGTTGCCACATTGGCAGCTGTAGGCCTGAAGAAGTGACGTCAAGACAAGTTGTGTGCCATTATACATATAAAGTGAAGTGTATGTAATGTGAAGTGTATACTATCATCAGTGAAGAGTGAAAGCGCGTGAGGAAGCGGGATGTATGAGAATATATGGTTATAAACATCACAGGTGAAGGATCTCCAAAATAGGGATTTAAGGCGTACGTACCACGACTTCGTCATCAGCAGTTGGCAACCTGTCACCGCACCATTGAGCGCAAGTTTATTCGCCTATTTGTGGTTTGCATGTTGACGGCCCTGGCTGGCCTTGCATACTGTTTGATACTGGTCACTCACTCCTGCAAGCTATTACCAGAATTAGAATAGAAATAGCATAGACATAGTGAATATAGTGTTGACTAGTGTGAGAAGGTAGGTGGGACAAGCTTTTAAGGGCAACATTGTAAGACGGTGCGAGGGTCGGTCAAGTCCCAGGAGGGTTGTGTCAGGTCACAAGAAGTTGCGGCCAGTCATTACACCGCACAAGACACTCACACACTCACACACACTCACACACACACACACACACACACATGCATACACGCACACAGGCAGTGTTACTACCAGTAGTTATTAGCAGTAAGAATACTTAGGAAGCTAGGAAGTCCTCTCTCAATGTGAACAAGGAAAATTATAATAACCAGCAACAATTAATACGTAAATCCAGAAAGGGCAATAAGTGGAGAGAGTAGCATAATTGGGAAAGATAAATGAGACTAAATTTGTGCCTACACGACGGATCTTTCAACCACACCACCTACCCCCCCCTAACCCTCCCTCCCTCACACACAAGCACACACACACAAGGGTAGACACTCACACACACACACATACACGCACATACACACACACATACACACACACACACACACACACGCACACACACACGCACATACACACACACATACACACACACATACACACACACATACACACACACACATATACACACACACACATATACACACACACACACCACATACACCACACACACCACACACACACACCACACACACACCACACACACACCACACACACCACACACACACACACCACACACACCACACACACACACCACACACACACCACACACACACACACACACACACCACACACACACACACACACCACACACACACTCCACACACACACTCCACACACACCACACACACCACACACCCCACACACACACCACACACACCACACACACACCACACACAACCACACACACACACACACACACACACACACACACAACCACACACACACACACACACACACACACACACACACACATCACACACACACACGCACAAACACACACCCTCCACCACTTGACACAAACACGTACCCCCCCTCCCCTAACCACCTCACCTTAGCCACCTACCCCTTCCCCAAACCACCTAACCCCTCCCCAAACAGTCTAACCCCCCCAACTACCTCCCTCCCTCCAATAACCATCCTCCCCCTCCCCCACCACCATCCATCCCCTCTCTCCCTCAAACCATCTAACCCCCTCCCCCAACTATCTCTACCCCTCCAATAACCATCCTCCCCCTCCCCCACAACCATCCATCCCCTCTCCTCCTAACCATCTATTCCCGTCCCCCTAACCACCCGTCCCCCCTTCTGTGGAGCACCGGGGGAACCTAGAACCAGGATGAGAACAAGGGGCTCCAAGGACGAATCTGGAAGGGAGGAATGGGAGGTAGAGCTCAAAAAAAGGGAGGAAGACTGGGGAAGGAGACTAGATGAGCTGGAAAGGAAGATGGAAGAGAGTTTAGCAGCAGAATGCAGAAGGTGGAAGCAACAGGCCACAGCAGCAGAAATCAAGATAGAGAGATTAGAAGAGGAGCTGAGACATCTGAAACAGCACAGAGACAAAGATATTACAGAAGTAGCATCGGCAATGGCTACATCAAACACAGACAACAGGTCTGAAGGAAGCATGGAAACTGAACTGTATGCAGAGGTCCTGACAAACCCACATGGGGCCAAAACAAAAGCAGGGAGCACACTAGGACAGAATGAGAGGTTAGAAGACATTGAAGGAACTAGGACATGTGCAAGGACCTTACCAGATACCTGTGGGGGCCAGGAACAGGTGAGCAGGAAGGACAAACCAAGAAGCATAGGGGCCATAACTAGGGAAGGGACTGAAGGAAGGAACACTCCACGGGAAGAAACTAAAACACATCAGAGGATGCAATGGGAGTCACAGTGGGAGGTGGAAAGGGAGAGATCCGTGTTTGTCTATGGGCTAGATGAAGCTAAAGGGGAAACTTACGATGAAAGAAATCAGGAGGAGAAAAAAGTGATTGAAGATATCATGAAGGTGATAGGTGAGGGGGACATGACCCAGGTGGCAAATTTTCGGAGAATTGGGTGGTTCACAAAGAAAAGGAATCGGCCTCTCAAAGTAATTTTCAAGGCAGAATCAACCCGAACCATGATCCTGCAGGAGAAAGCACGGCTGAGAGGCAAGCAGGAGTTCTGGAGTGTGTACCTCGATCGAGACAGAACACAGGACGAAAGGAAGACGATGAAAGAGTTCAAAAACGAAAGGAGAAATGGGAGGAAATGAAAAAGGAGAGCAGAATAACCCAGGATCAAATGGAAGGACAAGCACACCCCCCAGAAACACCTGGAGAAGGACTCCAGCCACGACACCCCCAAGGCAACTGAACAATCCAAACCAACCATCACACACCGATCCCTCTGTTTCCACCCCCAGCACCACAGTTACAGTATTAGAACAGAAGTTGAAGGTTTGGTACACAAATGCAGATGGATTAACGAATAAACATGAGGAATGGCAAGAAAGAATCAATGAAAAGTCCCCAGATATCATAGCAGTTACAGAAATAAAACTCACGGAGACAATAACAGATGCAATCTTCCCACCAGGATACCAGATCATGAGGAAAGATAGAAGGGGCAGGGGGGGAGGTGGGGTTGCTCTGCTCGTAAAAAACAGATGGAAATTCGAGAAAATGGAAGGCATAGATGAGGCGGGAGAGACTACATAGCAGGTACACTTCAGTCTGGGGAACACAAAGTGGTCATTGCAGTGATGTATAATCCACCACAGAACTGCAGGAGGCCAAGAGAGGAATATGAAGAGAGCAACAGAGCAATGGTGGACACACTTGCTGAGGTGGCAAGAAGAGCTCATTCCAACAGAGCAAAGTTGCTGGTTATGGGGGATTTCAACCACAGGGAGATCGACTGGGAAAACCTGGAGCCACATGGGGGTCCCGAAACATGGAGAGCCAGGATGTTGGACGTGGTGCTGGAAAACCTCATGCACCAACATGTTAAGGACACTACCAGAGTGAGAGGGGAGGATGAACCAGCAAGATTGGACCTTGTGTTCACCCTGGGCAGCTCAGACATTGAGGACATCAAGTATGAGAGTCCCCTAGGAGCTAGCGACCACGTGGTTCTGTGCTTTGAATACATAGTAGAGCTGCAAGTGGAGAGAATAACAGGAGTTGAATGGGAAAAGCCTGACTATAAAAGAGGGGACTACATAGGGTTGAAGAACTTCCTGCGGGAGGTCCAGTGGGACAGAGAACTGGCAGGAAAGCCAGTAAATGAAATGATGGAATATGTAACAACAAAATGCAAGGAGGCAGTGGAAAAGTTTATTCCCAAGGGCAACAGTAACAACGGGAAGACCGGAACGAGCCCCTGGTTTACCCGACTGTGTAAGGAGGCAAAAACGAAGTGCAATAGAGAGTGGAAAAAGTACAGAAGACAGAGAACACACGAAAATAGGGAGATCAGTCGCAGAGCCAGGAATGAGTATGCACAGGTAAGGAGGGAGGCCCAGCGACAGTATGAAAATGACGTAGCATCGAGAATCAAGACTGACCCGAAACTGTTGTATAGCCACATCAAGAGGAAGACAACAGTCAAAGACCAGGTAATCAGATTAAGGACAGAAGGTGGAGAACTCACAAGAAATGATCAGGAGGTATGTGAGGAGCTGAACAGGAGATTTAAGGAAGTTTTTACAGTAGAGACAGGAAGGGCTGTGGGAAGACAGCACAGAAGGGAACATCAAGAGGGAATATACCAACAAGTGTTGGATGACATACGAACAACTGAGGAGGTGAAGAAGCTCTTAAGTGACCTTGACACCTCAAAGGCGATGGGACCGGACAACATCTCCCCATGGGTCCTTAGAGAAGGAGCAGAGATGCTGTGCGTGCCTCTAACCACAATCTTCAACACATCCCTTGAAACTGGGCAACTACCTGAGAAATGGAAGACAGCTAATGTAGTCCCCATATTTAAGAAAGGAAACAGAAACGAGGCACTAAACTACAGACCTGTGTCTCTGACATGTATTGTGTGCAAAGTCATGGAGAAGATTATCAGGAGGAGAGTGGTCGAACACCTGGAAAGGAACAAGATTATAAATGAAAACCAGCATGGGTTCATGGAAGGCAAATCCTGTATCACAAACCTCCTGGAGTTTTATGACAAGGTAACAGAAGTAAGACACGAGAGAGAGGGGTGGGTAGATTGCGTTTTCCTAGACTGCAGGAAGGCCTTTGACACAGTTCCCCACAAGAGATTAGTGCAGAAGCTGGAGGATCAGGCGCATGTAAAAGGGAGGGCACTGCAATGGATAAGGGAATACCAGACAGGGAGGCAGCAACGAGTCATGGTACGTGAAGAGGTATCACAGTGGGCGCCTGTTACGAGCGGGGTCCCACAGGGGTCAGCTCTAGGACCAGTGCTATTTTTGATATATGTGAACGACATGATGGAAGGAATAGACTCCGAAGTGTCCCTGTTCGCAGATGATGTGAAGTTGATGAGAAGAATTAAATCGGACGAGGATGAGGCAGGACTGCAAAGAGACCTGGAGAGGCTGGACATGTGGTCCAGTAACTGGCTTCTCGAATTCAATCCAGCCAAATGCAAAGTCATGAAGATTGGGGAGGGGCAAAGAAGACCGCAGACAGAGTATAGGCTAGGTGGACAAAGACTACAGACCTCACTCAGGGAGAAAGACCTTGGGGTGACCATAACACCGAGCACATCACCGGAGGCACACATCAACCAAATAACTGCTGCAGCATACGGGCGCCTGGCAAACCTGAGAATAGCGTTCCGATACCTTAATAAGGAATCGTTCAAGACACTGTACACTGTGTATGTTAGGCCCATACTGGAGTATGCAGCAACAAGGCTAGTCCCAGAGCTCAAGGGAATGTCGTACGAGGAAAGGTTAAGGGAAATCGGACTGACGATACTGGAGGACAGAAGGGTCAGGGGAGACATGATAACGACATACAAGATACTGCGGGGAATAGACAAGGTGGACAGAGATAGGATGTTCCAGAGAGGGGACACAGGGACAAGGGGTCACAACTGGAAGCTGAAGACTCAGACGAGTCACAGGGACGTTAGGAAGTATTTCTTCAGTCATAGAGTTGTCAGCAAGTGGAATAGCCTAGCAAGTGAAGTAGTGGAGGCAGGAACCATACATAGTTTAAAGAATAGGTATGACAAAGCTCAGGAAGCAGAGAGAGAGAGGACCCAGTAGCGATCAGTGAAGAGGCGGGGCCAGGAGCTGAGTCTCGACCCCTGCAACCACAATTAGGTGAGTACACACACACACACAGAAGGAATACAAGGTAAGGTTGAGTTGCAAGGTAACTTTACCCAGATCCAGGTGGGAGGTGAGGTTGGGTCACGGTGTATGCTTACCTGTGGAAAAGTGTCGGAGGTAGGTACGTTTTTTCATAAGACTTCCGTAATTATCTTGTATCTGCTCTCGAAGCGACAAGTATAAATTAATTTCCTAATTGCCATACCTGTGACCTGTTTCCAGGGGTCTTCACGGTTAGTGATGATAGTTTAGTCTCAATTTCAGTTTTCTTATTTCACAATTTTATATCCCGTATCACATGACTTGGATTACGTGAGAGTGTCAGGTTCTCAAGTCAGAATGATGATGATCTCAATCTTCGTGTTCAAATATGTTCATTGTTTTCTGGATCTTATTTTAGCTTGTGATACAATGTTGTCTAACAAGTATAGTCAGACTTTCACCAGCAGCATTTGAATAAGAGAAAATGAGTTTGGTTTATTAAAAGCGTTAAACCAAGGATGGATGGGTTATACTTGTTTAACGTGATACTTAAGTTGCCACAATATGATTACTGTTTCTGAACCACACAAAAAAATTTATACTCCTTTGAAAAATATGGCTTTTTTCACATTTTTTAAACAATAATTTGTTACTGGCAAGTTATTAGTTATCTGAGAGTGCGCGTCCTCAAAGACATTATTATTATTATTATTATAAACATGGGGAGTGCTAAACCCGTAGGATTATACAGCGCATGCGGGGGGGGGGATGGAAGGTATTCAGGCTCGGTTCAGGGAACTGAAGCACAGATTCAGTTCCCTAGATCAAGAGCTCCCTCACCAGCGTCAAGGAACCTCCCTTGAGGGGTCTTCAAAGAAAGTGTTTGTGTGAAAGTTTTTTTTTTTTTTTTTTTTGATCGGCGTGTACACACACACACACATACATACATATATATATATATATATATATATATATATATATATATATATATATATATATATATATATATATATATATATATATTATTGTAACCACGAAAGAGTGGTATTGATCAATAACAACACTGCGCTAGCCAAGGATTCGAACCCATATTGTACTGGCCTGCCTCATGGTAAGCGAGAACCACATGACGCTTTAAACCACAGGACCACCCAACCCAAGCGTCATGTGGTTCTCGCTTACCATGAGGCAGGCCAGTACAACATGGGTTCGAATCCTTGGCTAGCGCAGTGTTGTTATATATATATATATATATATATATATATATATATATATATATATATATATATATATATATATATATATATATATATATATATATATATAATGTGTGTGTGTGTGGTGTCTAATAATCTCAATCGGTCAATTAGGTTGAACTGCCCTATAAATTGAACTTTTTCAAAATTTTCTAATGTGGATTACTAGATATATTTTGTCATTGAAAATGGTGTAAACTTTTTTAAATTTTGCACCAAACCTAACTTAGAGACCTCGACTAAGTTAATCTAATGTAATTTGTATTAGACTAGCTCCACTAGACATATAGATCAGTTAATTTAATATTCATTAAAATCAATGGTATATATTTTTTCGTTGTGTTCAGACTGATATACACAGATTTATTCCATTACACATACACGCGCGCTTACACACACACACACACACACACACACACACACACACACACACACACACACACACACACACACATACACACACCACTACTACTATTAATACTTCTACCACAACCACCAATCACCACCACTAAACAAACACTAACACTGATATATAATAAAACTCGAACATTCACTTGTGTCCAGACATTAATAATGGTAGTACTTACTGCTGTTCTGAATAAGACCATAAAATTTCTTTTGTCAATATCTTGGTATAAATATTGTTGGAGTATTGCTATTATCTATAACATCTTAAAGATAATATTGCATGTAGAATATTTTCAAAAAGTAAGATAGTAATATTATAACATCGGAGAATTTTCTTTTTTAATTATTCGTATCTTTGGCAAAAGGACTTTAATATATAATTATGAATTTTTCGTAAACATTTAACCAAACTCGATTTATTAGCGTATGATAATGACGGCCCTAATTCCTCCAGCTAAGGATAAAATTGACACCGCTGATAATTTACTGTGGAAGTAGCTAAAAATATCTTTTTAATTAGGCAAATCGCCACTATTATGAAAGCGAAATTTGACAGACTTTGTTTTATGAGCTAATATAATTCTAGGAGCAGGCTTAATATTTCTGCTACAAGCAAGCCGAAGCTTGTAGCTGTAATATTTCTAATACAAGCAATGTGAAACTTGTAGCTGTAATATTTCTAATACAAGCAACGTGAAGCTTGTAGCTGTAATATTTCTAATACAAGCAACGTGAAGCCTGTAGCTGTAATATTTCTAGTACAAGCGAAGCTTGTAGCTATAATATTTCTACAGGCAAGGTTAAGCATGCGGATGTAATATTTCTGTTATATGTAAGGTGAAGCTTGTAGTTGTAATAGATCATTGAAGCCTGTAACCTACCCCAGTCAAAGCAACTAGTCTCGTTGCATACGTCAGCACTTTCTCCAGTTTCTTAACATGGCTCCTCAGGTGTGGGGTTCCACACTGGTGCTGCGTGCTCCAAGATGACCCTGACCAACGGTGTATGAAGAACCTGGAATGATTCTCTGTTCAGATTTGCTGGATAAGCATTGGCTGCAGAAGTTATTCGTTTGATGTGAGCCTCTGGCGGTATAGTTGTCACTGTTTTTATCCCTTTGAATGGGGTCTGCAGTCTCTGTCCCTCGAGTCTGTACTTTGTGTTCGGTCTTCTCGCTCCTTACCTAGTCTTAAAAACTTTGCATTTACTGGGGGTGAATTCAAACAACCATTTATCTCACCAACCCTGCAAGTTGTCCTCTGTTACAAAAAGCGCGATTTTTAAAAAGCTTAGAGATCTCCAGTGAATACTAGAAAGGACTGCCCTTCTAGCATCCAGCCTGTTACTGGGTTTTCGTAACAATTAGTATCCTGGTCCAATTATCCATTAGAATTCCATAAGAATTAATAGTGCTTCAGGATTACAACTGGTAGGCTACTAACTAGAGAAATTAAAATTTAATAAATTTATTAATCACAGTCTAGAGGTATATTATCAAATTAAATTAAATTAATCAATTCAAACAAATTAATAATAATCACTTCTCTCGTGTACAGTAGTATTGTGCTGTAAGCACATATCACATTTATATGTCTTAAGTACCATCTGTTACATTAACATTTAATACTATATTCAAATAAGTGTGTGTATGTGTGTAAGTGCTCTAAGTAGTTCGCTATGTCTCAAGACTCGACTAGACTTAAACAAGTGACTAACAAAGTCCTCAAATAAACAAACTTCTTGACCAACTGGCAATCAGAACAGTCTGCTTGAACAATAAAGAGAATGCTAAGCCCAATAGCAATATAACAAGCAACTGCGACACAGAATCAGGAACAAGGAGATAATATAACGACACTAAGTAGGGACCATCAGCAGATCCTCCACAAGTCACCAAACTCCCATACTACTGAATCTAAGTTCAGCATAAGAAAATCCCCAACTGTGATAATACACAGATACCAGTACAAGTTAGGTCAGAAGCTACAGCTCAGGACCTGAGTTGCTCAGAGTGTCTATGCGACTCACAACCTCAGTACAACGTCGAAAATCACTAAGTCTAGACAATGTTCTTGAACAGAGTCCCACAGAACCTACAACAATAATGAGACAGAGACGATCTTCCAATAAGGGAGATTTAGGCACGTCTTGTCAAGAATACGTCCAACCACCAAGCGAGTCTAGACCAGACTGAATACTTCAGGCGAGGTGTGATCACCCCCCCCCCTCGATCATGTGATAGCTCCGTGGACAGTTGCTGCCCAGCAACAGAGAAGCTGGCAGAGTAACGAGCCACAAGCGATAATTACAGTAGTTAGACAATCAAGACTTGAACTATGAGCACATAATAATATATGAATTTTACATCCTACCTAACAACATAACTAAGTCAAATAATAATATAAAGCAATATATTTACGATTTAGCTATTATCGCAAATATAAGCAATATAAAATTATATGAAAAAGTAATATACATTATATACATATAATATACATCATATACATTGTGACCCATTCAGGGGTTGCAACATCCTCATCCTATTGTAGCCTTTTCCCGTGTATGTGTGTGTGTGTCTGTGTGTGTGTCTGTATGAGTGTGTGTGTATATATATATATATATATATATATATATATATATATATATATATATATATATATATATATATATCTTCTTCTTTCAACGTACCAGCCGTATCCCACTGAGGTGGGGTGGCCCAAAAGAAAAAACTGAAGTTTCTCCTTTTAAATTTAGTAATATATACAGGAGAAGGGGTTACTAGCCCCTTGCTCCCGGCATTTTAGTCGCCTCTTACGACACGCATGGCTTACAGAGGAAGAATTCTGTTCCACTTCCCCATGGAGATAAGAGGAAATAAACAAGAACAAGAATTAGAAAGAAAATAGAAGAAAACCCAGAGGGGTGTGTATATATATGCTTGTACATGTATGTGTAGTGTGACTTAAGTGTAAGTAGAAGTAGCAAGACATGCCTGTAATCTTGCATATTTATGAGACAGACAAAAGACACCAGCAATCCTACCATCATGTAAAACAATTACAGGCTTTCTGTTTTACACTCACTTGGCAGGACGGTAGTACCTCCCTGGGCGGTTGCTGTCTACCAACCTACTACCTATATATATATATATATATATATATATATATATATATATATATATATATATATATATATATATATATATATATATATATATATATATATATATGTCGTGCCAAATAGGTAAAACTGGTCAGTTAGCAGTGTAGTCAGTGTAGTTAAAGTCTAAATCTCTCTCCTCCTATTCACATTGCCTGTAGTCTATTCTGGGGATCATCGCCCTGCGGCGAGGTCCCAGACCTGGTCACTTAGTTGCTAGTTCTTAATAATTTAAGTTGTTGGTACCAGCAGCATGCAATCCATCGTGGGCATCACAGCCTAGCTGATCAGGGACTCATTGAAGAGCATATCATGTTCCAGCTTGAAGACACCGAAGGAAACTTAATTCCTCTATTGTCAAGTGTTTTGTTAAATGTGAAAACGTAACCCAGGTGGTAATTGTCTAAGAGTGAATCTTAAGGTAATTCTAATATTAAACAGCACGTCTTACAGTGCCTCGAATTGTAATTATATATTTAATTTAGGTTAGAGTGACCAACCTTAACCTAAATTTGACTGTATATATTCTTACTGGTTAATAAAAAGGTAGAGTAACCTGGCATATGGAATATCCCTTCGTCTCTTCCTCATCCAGTTCTCTTCACTTTCTTGCCACCCTGAGGGTGAAGAAATATTTCTTAGTCTATATTTCTTGTGTATATTTTAATCTTTTATCTGTACCCCAGCGCTCTCACTCGTGGCGTACGAAGAATTTGTTTCTGTCTACCTTATTCGTATCTGTGTTACATGTAGTAATCATTTCTTCTAGCTCTTTCCTCTTCCAAGATCGTTAGGTTCACTTGCTTTAGTCTCTGTTCGTAACGCATTCTCTTCAGCTTCTTGTATATTTGTAATTGCCTTCTTGTAATTACATATTTGAGGTAATTGTGTATGTTTGTGTGAGGATATTGTATTACCGGTACTTTTTTTATTAAATGTTGAGCATATCCAGCGTGAAATTTTTGGTGTGATGTGTAACGCCAGACTTCCCCTGTACTGTGCAGTGAAATAATCCGTTAGATGAGGCTTAATGTTGTCTGCCTCTCCAGGGTAGAGTGTAATCCCTTGATGGTTGCAGAGCTGGGGAGCGCGGAGTCCATCTCGTACTGCTCCTTGGGAAAGTTAATCTCTCAGGTTGGAGCAGGGTGGGACTGTAGGTTATGTCAGTGGGGAGTCCATTAAAGCCAAAGCTGATGACAGGTGTGTCGGAGGGAGGAGCTTGGCGACGCTGAGCTCAGACTCTTGAAGAGTCCCTCCGGTAACATTGGTCACACTGCCACGTTCTCACCTAAGGGCGAGCGACTACCACATTGGTATGTGTGTGAGGTTAGGTTAGGTGAGGTTTCTCAGGAAACAGGAGAAGTATTTCCTGATGTGGGTCTTAGTCGTATGATGACCCGCATCTGGAGCGTTTGGTCGTCTGACCGAGGCCTTCCGCTGGTTTACTGGTTATAATTATAACCTTGTATGTGTGTTAGCAGATACTATTGTACATATCAGCGCGTTGCTTCAGGCTGTGACCCCCGCCTTTTGGCCAACGACTACCATATTGATATGTGTTGGTGCTAACGCGCTTAGCAACGCACACCGGTAGTTGCTGCTTGCTGTGCCCCGCCCGAGGGACAGCAGCACCACTATACAGGTCATCGTACGAGAAAGACTTGTGTCAGGTCATTATACTTGATGAAAGCAATAACAACATAAGAAGAGGTGTCTCAATCTTGCCGCTCTTGGGGTTCTATTTGTGTCTTCAGGCGCCCTCCTCCGCCAGGCTCGAGTGTCTATAATTCTCGGGTTAATTACACTCGCTCATAATCGAAGTTAGGGGGAGAGCTCTTAGGGTTCAATTACGGGATTTTTTCCCCCCTGCTGACCATCTCTCTTTCCCCTCCTCCTTTTGCTTCAACGTGGACGATTATCTGACGCTTCTTTCTCATTACATCATCGTTGACAGGGCGAGACTCAGGGGAGGCTAGCCACGGAATGTGTTGTCTGGAGACAGTAAGCCACTTCCTGTTTTGGAAGAGGTCCCACTTTTTTGACGGAGTCTATCAAACAAGCCGAGCAGTCCCAGAAATTATCTGTTCTCTGCGTTTATAGGTATATTTATGTGAATTAATATGGAGTACATTTTTTTTTTTTAGTTTGCACTAAAATTAGTTTAGTATCTGGTGCTTGCCTGAAGACGAACCTGGCCAGTGGCCGGGCTCCGGGAGTAGAAAAATCTCGGAACACATCAAAGGTATACCAAAGGTAACATCAAGATATAACTTAGCAAAAAGTTAACGTAATATAATTTAGTGTAATTCTACTTAATCTAAATTTGGTTCTTATTATTTAACGTTAGTTAAATTACTTTCATGATGCTCAGGCTGATTTTCGGGCAGTTATTATAACACAAAATTTAAACTATACCTAAACCACCGTTGTTAGTAAATTTGGAAGATCAGCTCCGCTGCCCGGGCTCACAGCACACACCTAAACTGTAAAGAAAATGTTTCCTGAATAAGAAACATGTGAGAGTAAAGATAAGTTTTTACTGAATATAATTAGAAGTTTGCATGAGTCCTCCATCATGTTAACATGCTTATGAGAAAGAAAAAAACAATTCCTGTCAGGGCGCAAAATATTTAACAGACTTGTGTTTCACACGTGTATAACAGGGGTTGTACCTCCCTGGATAGTTGTTGTGTGCTAGACTACTACCATTGTGGACTGTCAGTGTGGTGTTTTGCTCATACTATCAGTCTTGGCGTTCCTCGCTAGTCACTGTCAATCATTAGAGTGAGAGTGGTGTGTAAGTCATGTTACCTTCGACTTTACCTGAGGGAGGTAAAAACGCTCATGTTTGTCCCATAGCAGCCGCCTGCAATAAGTGGTTGGGTAACAGCTGTGATGGTTATTCCAGGGTTTGTGTAATTATCTTACCTATGTTTGTGGGGTTCGAATCCTGGCTTATGAAGTAATCAGTTGCTTTTCGATGCAAGGACGTGACTTAGCTGTCACAACTCATTTAGAAATAATGTTTGTCAGTCTGTATTATGTCACTTAACAGCTCATTCCATGTTTTCTGTTACCCTTAGAAAGTAAACTGTTAACTTCCTTTATCTTCTTTTACTTTCACTTAACAGTCCCACCTTTACTAGGTACTTTAATGTTGTTACACATTAATGTGGTTACACACTGATCACTTACATGGAGTCTACAAAGTTCATCTGTTACCTTGACATTCCTGTGACCGGTTTCGAGGGCTCTTCCCCCTGAAGGTGTTGCTGCTAGCTTCCTGCTGGCTCACTATCATAACCTGCTTGATCATGCAGACGTAGGAGGTAGTTATCCGCCTTCCTTCCTATGTCTCGTTCATTTAGGATGAATATGAAATTAAGCCTCACTGGTCCATTGTTTATCTTCACTCATGTTTGCTCTTTGACAGCAGACATGAAGAGCTTTTCGTATACTTCACCGCTGAATGACCCTCGTGGGTTTAGTACTTTCCATAAATATCATAACAATAATAATAATGTTTATAATATCGTTACCAAATCCAACGGGTTAATTCCCATATACCATAATTGTATGTTTTGGAAGAAATCACAATAAAATGCGTGAGTGAAAATTTAAAACAAGAAACAAACCACAGTGAAAAAATTAAGAGGAAAGCCTTAGCGCTTTCATGTACTTACATGTCTTCAGAGGAATAGGAAAGAGAGGCAAGATTTTCCAGTTTATTTTTTCACTGATTTAGACGCTTATGCAACACTTGGGTATCTTTATTATGGAAGTTTTTTGCCAACAAGTGACTGCCTCAGGCCGGTACAGAAATGGACGGCGTTTGAGGTAATCGGTCCCTCAGTGAAGACTAAGGTTTTCTGATAGCTGCTTTAACTCAAATAATATCATTAACTTTCCTTCCACGTTAAGACTGAGAAAGTATTTCCTAACATCCTTATGGCTCATCTGCGATTTTAATATCGATCTCAGCCACCTTGTTCTTGGTCCTTGTGTTTCAAATTGTGTGTTCTTATCCGCCCTGTCGAGTCCTCTGAGTCTCTTATGCGTCGTAATAATGTCATCTCGGGTTCTTCTTGCTTCCGAGGTCGTTCCTTTAGTGTGCTTGTGTGTGCACGCCAACGTCGGTACGGAAGAGGTTTACAGTGGAATAGCTTTTATGAGGCACTAATAATGTAGCATAAAAGACGGTGTATGGAGAGGTTACTACGGTGTGAGGCGCTGATATCATGGGTGAAGGTGTAGGTATCACCTAGTTGTGTTTTCAGGGGTCGAATTAGAGCACCTGGCCTCGCCCCTTATCTAATATCGACTAATTTAACTGATTTCTAGCTTCCAGGGATCGACCATACTCTTGAAACTGCATGTTGTTTGCTTCTGTATCAAGCAGTTCACCGGAAGGCCAGGTCTGGGACCAGGACGTTGAGCCCCGAAACCGTCTTCAGGTAAACTCCCGGTAAGCCACTCCTTCATCGAGGCCGTTCAGCGTTGCTCACTACCCTGAGACTAAAACAATATTTCCTAACGTTCTGCGGCGCACGTGGGTCCCCATGTGCGTCGCAGGACATGAGGCAGTCTGTCAAGCAGCCTGTCCCAATGAACACAATGTAATCTGAGTATTTTGCATGTCATGATCATGTCTTCTCTTGTCCAGTGTTGACAGGTTGAGCCACGTCTTCCCTCATAGTTCGTCAACAAGTCTGGGTACCGTTTTTATTGCTAATTGTTGAAGCTTTGGTTTCTTAATATGCTTGATCGAGCGTGGGCTCCATGCTGGCGCTGTGTACTAGATGGACTTAACCGAAGTGTGCATAATGGCTTCAATTTTATTTTTCTTAATTTTAACGAATCCTTGATAACGTTCACGAACGAAAGTCTCTGATTAGCTAGTTAGGCATGTGACACTGCAATCGTATGTTAAGTATGTACTCATGGTGATACGCTAGTTAGTGTTGATGTAGCAGCCAGGCTGTAGCTATTGGTGGAGTGGTTCTAGTGGTGTTAATAGCCTGGGTGTAGTGTTGGTAGTAGCCTGGGCGAAGTGTTTGTAGGAGCACGGTGTTAGTAGCATGGTGTATCGGTGTTAGTAGCCTGGGTGAAGTGTTGGTAGCAGCCTGGGTATAGTGTTGGTAGTAGCATTATGTAGCAGTGTTAGTAGCTTGGTGTACCTGTGTTAGTAACGTGGGTGTAGCAATGTTATTAGCATGGTGTAGTGCTAGTAGCATGGTTTAGCGGTGTTAGTAGCCTGGGTATCGTGGTAATAGTCTGGCGTAGCGGTGTTAGTACTCATAGTAGTCGGGTGAGGCTGTATAACAAGTTTAGTGTTGTCTAGCAAATATGAACAGTATTTGGCTGGCATTTTATCAATGAATGTATGTGCATGTTAGAGTAAAATCTTACAGTTTTGATAGGTAATTTATTACACTTAAAATCACACAGGAGGCAATTCATTCATCCATAACTACTTTCAGCAATTCATAATTAACAATCTTGAAAATGTAATCTAGACGATGTTTCGATCCTTCCGGGGACCATTATCAAGTTGCATGAGCGTAGTTGGTTACAAATTCCAATGTAGGGAGGTTGCCTGTGAGTTGTTCCAGCCACTATTTTTATTCGTTAACTTCAGTAACGGCGGGTGGTCACTCACAATTAGCGTAACGGAGTGTAGCGTAACTGCGTGTCAGTAATTGCACGTAGCAATAGCAAGGGTGAGGTAGCGGGAGAACACTACCCCCGTTTTCCCCCTCGCTGAGTCTCCCCTCTGGCCAATCGTCAAGTAATCTGCTTGCTTGATCAAAGGTCAAATTTGCCTCACCCATTTAGCGAGAGAGGCGGGAGGGCTGTGTCCATACCGACGGGACCAGTCTTTGCCTTTTGATGTTGCAAATATCCTCCTTTGCTCCCGCTTCTAATTTACCGTGCATGAATACATACGAAGAGGGTTGGGAGGTAAACGACGTACGGGGTTTCAAGAGTTAGTATGACCGGGACCCTGGAGGCCAGAAATCAATAAAACAGGTTGGTAGTTATTTCCGAGGCAGGGCCAGGAGCTATTACTCGACATTCTGCAAAAGCAATGCGATGAGCGCACACACAGCTTCACCACCCCCACCCCCACCTCCGGCATGTACAGCTCGATAATTACGCACATAAAGATAAACACATACACATACCCACGCACAAACAATAAACAGTGTAATTAAACTGAGCGTACACAAGACCAATCAAACAGTAGAGCTTTCTATGTGTATTATGTGTTACTTTTTCTCTGTATTGCTTTTTCTGTGTGTTGTTTTTATGGGTGGGGATTATATTTAATATTGTACATATGTTACCAGTGTAGTTGATTATTTGCCTTTGTCAAGCCATTGATGGTACGACTTTGTGGCTGTATGAAGATAGTTGTATGTATGTATGTGTGTGTGTGTGTGTGTGTGTGTGTGTGTGTGTGTAGGGATCTTTGATGGCGGTGTAACCTTTAAATGTTGTGTTTGTTAAGTATTCATGGTGTTTGTAACACTTGTGTCGTGAAGTTAGTGTTGTTTCCACCTGCAGCGTTCTACATCATTTTGAATCACTTCCCATCGGACTATCATTGTCAGGGCGCCTGACATCAAACTGTTATGTCAGTGTCAGTCACCATTAAACTGTTGTGTCGCTGTCAGTCGCCAGCCGTTAAACCGAAGCAAAATGACGCTAAGTTGGTTAAAATTCGCACACGTCAAAAATTATTGATTTGTCTATTGCGCTGTCAGCAAATCACTGACATAACGTTCAGTGGCAGCTTTAAGCCACGAGGCAGGAGTGGGATGTCAGCTTGGCCTTGACTAACACCTGTATTGACAGAAATTGTTGATGAAGAATGAGAAAAGTAAAATTCCGAACCACCACTGTGAACCTCATCACCGTCCCACCACTGTGAACCTCATCACCGTCCCACCACTGTGAACCTCATCACCGTCCCACCACTGTGAACCTCATCACCGTCTCTCACTAATATGTTAACTCACACTCTTATTATTATTATTATTACTATTAATAGTATTAATATTTTGTTATTTATATTATTTTATTATTATTTTCTAAGTATTGTTGTACATCTTTTGATTATTTCATCGGGAGCTCATGGTTGAGTGATTATGTATAGTGAAGTGTGAGAGAGTATAGTGAAGTGTGAGAGTACAGTGAAGTGTGAGAGCATGGTGAAGTGTGAGTATAATGAAATGTGAGAGTATAGTGAAACGTGAGCGTATACTGAAGTGTGAGAGTACAGTGAAGTGTGAGAGTAAAGTGAGGTGAGAGTATAGTGAAGTGTGAGAGTGAGAAACAATAGTGTAGTGTGACAGGTGAGTCAACTATTGTATCACAGAGACAATTGGTTTTATTGTCAGCAAGAGAAAAAAATAAATCTGCTATTGTCGTCGGGAAATAAAAACAGGACGGTTATTATTCGCGATAAAATTACGCTATTGAACACGACGAGCATGGAGGAAAAGTGTTTTAATTGGAACGACAACCAGAGCGTCAGGGACGACGTGAAACACGACGAGCATGTAGGGAAAGTTGTTGACTAGAACGACCACTAGGGGGGGGTGTTTCGAGGGGTCAACGCCCCCGCGGCCCGGTCATGTGATGGTCACAGCATCACCACACAACAAGACGTGTTGTGATAGCATCACCACTCAACACGTGCTGTGATCGCAGGATCACCACCACACAACAACACGTGCTGTGACAGCCGCAGCATCACCACATAACACGTGTTATGACAGTCGCAGCATCACCACATAACACGTGCTGTGACAGTCGCAGCATCACCACATAACACGTGCTGTGACAGTCGCAGCATCACCACATAACACGTGCTGTGACAGTCGCAGCATCACCACATAACACGTGCTGTGACAGTCGCAGCATCACCACATAACACGTGCTGTGACAGTCGCAGCATCACCACATAACACGTGCTGTGACAGTCGCAGCATCACCACATAACACGTGCTGTGACAGTCGCAGCATCACCACATAACACGTGCTGTGACAGTTGCAGCATCACCACATAACACGTGCTGTGACAGTCGCAGCATCACCACATAACACGTGCTGTGACAGTCGCAGCATCACCACATACGTGCTGTGACAGTCGCAGCATCACCACAACACGTGCTGTGACAGTCGCAGCATCACCATATAACACGTGCTGTGACAGTCGCAGCATCACCATATAACACGTGCTGTGACAGTCGCAGCATCACCACATAACACGTGCTGTGACAGTCGCAGCATCACCACATAACACGTGCTGGGACAATCGCAGCATCACCACATAACACGTGCTGTGACAGTTGCAGCATCACCACAACACGTGCTGTGACAGTCGCAGCATCACCACATAACACATGCTGTGACAGTCGCAGCATCACCACATAACACGTGCTGTGACAGTCGCAGCATCACTACATAACACGTGCTGTGACAGTCGCAGCATCACCACATAACACGTGCTGTGACAGTCGCAGCATCACCACATAACACGTGCTGTGACAGTCGCAGCATCACCACATAACACGTGCTGTGACAGTCGCAGCATCACCACATAACACGTGCTGTGACAGTCGCAGCATCACCACATAACACATGCTGTGACAGTCGCAGCATCACCACATAACACGTGCTGTGACAGTCGCAGCATCACCACATAACACGTGCTGTGACAGTCGCAGCATCACTACATAACACGTGCTGTGACAGTCGCAGCATCACCACATAACACGTGCTGTGACAGTCGCAGCATCACCACATAACACGTGCTGTGACAGTCGCAGCATCACCACATAACACGTGCTGTGACAGTCGCAGCATCACTACATAACACGTGCTGTGACAGTCGCAGCATCACCACATAACACGTGCTGTGACAGTCGCAGCATCACCACATAACACGTGCTGTGACAGTCGCAGCATCACTACATAACACGTGCTGTGACAGTCGCAGCATCACCACATAACACGTGCTGTGACAGTCGCAGCATCACCACATAACACGTGCTGTGACAGTCGCAGCATCACCACATAACACGTGCTGTGACAGTCGCAGCATCACCACATAACACGTGCTGTGACAGTCGCAGCATCACCACATAACACGTGCTGTGACAGTCGCAGCATCACTACATAACACGTGCTGTGACAGTCGCAGCATCACCACATAACACGTGCTGTGACAGTCGCAGCATCACCACATAACACGTGCTGTGACAGTCGCAGCATCACTACATAACACGTGCTGTGACAGTCGCAGCATCACCACATAACACGTGCTGTGACAGTCGCAGCATCACCACATAACACGTGCTGTGACAGTCGCAGCATCACTACAGAAATGAACAGTGGGATGGAACTTTGTGTGCTGGACGGTAATGCTTCCAAACTATCTTGCAGCGTCGTTCATTTTAGGAAGAATTCGCCAACTTGGCTTAATTTGCAAGGAGACAGAGGTTATATATTATTCATTTACTTCAGGTACATCAGGTTAACCCAGAAGACTTTTCATCAAAAGTAAACAATAAATAGTTAGGTTAATCTCATTCAAATTGGTTTAGTTTCCCCTGTTTATAGTTTTTCCCGAATAACAATAATAATAATAATAATAATAATAATAATAATAATAATAATTTTCTTGAAAGAGAATACATTATTAAGTCAGTGAGTCGTTCTTATCGTTGTTGAACTCTGAATGTTATTGTGGATTTTTTCTGTGCAAGAGATAAATTAAACTAGTCTCGCTATTACGTTTTCATTTATATACATTTTCTGGAAATGTAAAATGCGAGAAAAAAATGTAGCGAAAAGCAAATGGGGAAAGTGAGGCGGAAGGGTAGGTGGAGGTGAAGGTGAGGGTGGTGGAGGTGATGGTGGGGTGGTGATGGTGGGGGTGGTGATGGTGGGGGTGGTGAGAGTGATGAAGGTGATGGTGAGGGTGGTAAAGGTGAGAGTGGTGAAGAGGGTGATGAAGGTGAGAATGGTGAAGTGTGGTGAAAGTGAGGGTGGTGAAGGTGAGGCTGGTGAAGGCGAGGGTGGTGAAGCTGATGGTGGTGAAGCTGATGGTGGTGAAGCTGAGGGTGGTGAAGGTTGACGCTTTTTTTCCATGACTTGGTTCCTCCCTCCCTTCGTTCCTACTTCCCTTTGTTCCTCCTTTCATTCCTGCTTCCCTTGGTTCATCCCTCCCTTCGTTCCTCTCTCCTTCCTTCGGTCTTCCCTCCCTTGGTTCCTCCCTCCCTTCTTCCCTCAATATCACACACGAGTGGCAGGTTTCTACCTTACCACCCGCGGGCTGGAGGTGCTGCACCAGGCTGGTCCTCTCCGGAAAAGCATAATTTTCTCGACAAATGTAGCAGAAGAGGTGCGAGTAGTGAGTGGTCAGGGTGGTGATAACACCCCAGGGTGGTAGTGGTAACACCCCAGGGTGGTAGTGGTAACACCCCAGGGTGGTAGTGGTAACACCCACCACGGCTGTTTCATTCCCTCACTCGCCACACTTATCATTTTCTGCATAAATTCGGCTTGTCTGGCACGTGGTCTTCGTTACATACTGGATGGTAATGTAGTCTGTTACAAGAACTAACACGAATTTGCTGAAGGGGACTGGAATACTTGAAGTTTACTGCGCCCGAAAAGATATTTTGATGCCTTGAAGAAATTCTTTGTCGGGAAAATTCAACCAACACAAACCGGATAATTTTTTAGCAAAATTGGATATATCGGCAGTGTGCTGCTTACATATTACATGATAGTTAGACAGTGGGAACAAAAGCTGGCTGTGTTTCCTTGTTACACTCCATCGCGTAGGATGGATCACGTACATAATTTTCAATTATGTCAGCTTGAGCTGGGAGACTTAAGCATGACAGTGTTCAATTAAAGGTTCAGCATCTATGGCAGCTCTAAAGATTTCGTTCCAGCAGAACTGGATTTGCTGTTACTGTGAATTACCATCACTCGGGATAACGTGGTTGTGGTGGCTGTACTAGGGCGGGGGCACTGAAAGACAGTGGTGTCTCTGCACTTGCGACGGTTGGATAGCCTGTGGCCCTAGGGCACACAACGGCAGCTGCGTCTGCTGATTTACCCCTGCTGAACTCAGCTGCCTGAGTGAGCAAAACTAAATGAGGTTTTGTCCTAAAAAGGAGTTTGTGAGAGTCTGTCAGGTGTGCCTTTGTGGTGACTCGCAGACTGCTTTGTGCAACAGACTTTATCGTGATAATGTCAACTCTCACTGGCCTTACTTGCATGCATATTGAATTAACTAGCTCAAAAGCTAGGACGTTCCTCTGAACTAATCTGCTTAGACTTTCTACTCATTTCTACAACATTGCAAGTTTCTGATGTGTTGATTGCAACACGAAAGGCCTAGAGCTATCATTCAACTCCCCCCCTGTGGTTGTTTCGCAAAAGAAAGCAAATTTAGCCAAGGTCAGGAAACTAGTGCTTGCAGAGACTCAGTGAAGAGTGTAAATTATTGAAACCGCCTAAAAAAACCCTCGAAATATACTCTAGAGAGAGAGAAGTATCTTCTATACACAAGGAAAATACTTGAAGGCCAAGTACCTAATGGACACACTACCACAGGTTACTGGAGTGAGAGATACAGGAGGAAGTGTAGTATAAACTCAGTGAAAAGGAAGGGGTGTCTTAAGTGCAATAAAAAAACATTAGATCAACATCCGTGGCCCAAGACTTCAGCCTTTACCAGCAGATATAAACATAATTTTGCAGCCATGAAGGCAAAGGTCTTAAGAGAAAGCTAGACTGAGTTTCTGCAGGAGTTGCCTGATCAACCAGGCTGTGATGGCTTCACTTGTAGCCGGTTTTGAGAGTTCTTATACTCTCCTAACAAGGCTTGAGGCCAAACTTTGACTGCCTGATCAGTCTAGTTGTTGCTGTACTCGGCGTGCACGCTTAACATAGTCTTCATTAACTTGTTATTCGGGCTCTGGGAGTTGAAAATCTCTCGGAACTCATCAAAGGTAAGGGTAAGGTAGGTTACAGGTAGCAACAATCTGGATTGCACGAGTAGTAGAACCCAAGAAAGAAGTGACAGGTGTATCACAGGTAGGTAGGTATCTTGCGAGACAGCGTGAGTGACTTAGTGTAGCTAAGGTGGCTTGGCTGGTGGATTAAGGTGTCTGCCTCATAGGTGGTGACGCGTGTCATCAGTGGGCGGCTGCCACCCTTGGGTTATAGCACCTCCACACGCAGCACCACACCACCCCCCACCACACAGCACTACACCACACCACACAGCACTGCACCACACAGCTCTACATTAAACAGCACTACACACAGCACTACACCACACAGCACTACACCACACAGCACTACACCACATAGCACTACACAGCACTACACCACATACTACACACAGCACTTCACACAGCACTGCACCACACAGCACTGCACCACACAGCACTGCACCACACAGCACTACACCACACAGCTCTGCACCACACAGCACTACACCACACAGCTCTACACCAAACAGCACTACACCAAACAGCACTACACTACACAGCACTACACATAGCACTACACACAGCACTACACCACACAACGCTACACACAGCACTACACCACATAGCTCTACACCACACAGCACTACACCACACAGCACTACACCACACAGCACTGCACCACATAGTGCCACACACACCACACCACACAGCACCACACCACAAAACACCACACCACACAACACAGCACCACACCACACAGTACCACACCACACCTCACCACACAACACCACACACCACACCACACAGCACCACACCACACAGCCCCACACCACACAGCGCCACACCACACAGCCCCACACCACACAGCACCACACCACACAGTGCCACACCACACAGCGCCACACCACATAGCGCCACAACACACAGTACTACACCACACAGCCCCACACCACACACTGCCACACCACAGCACCACACCACACAGCACCACACCACACAGCACCACACCACACAGCCCCACACCACACAGCCCCACACCACACAGCCCCACACCACACAGCCCCACACCACACAGAACCACACCACACAGCGTCACACCACACAGCGTCACACCACACAGCGCCACACCACACAGTGCCACACCACACAGCGCCACACCACATAGCGCCACAACACACAGTACCACATCCACCACTGTACCACCTCTCCCCCCCCCCCACACACACTTCTAAAGTACTTTTTCTTATAAAAAGGACTTAGATATTCTTTCACTGTATCCTTGGAAACGATATAATTTTTATTCCTGTCCAAAGTAAGCTTTGGTGTTATTATAAGCTTTGGTGTTAGTGTAAGCTTGGATGTTGTAGATTTAGGTGTTATTGTAGATTTGGTGTTATTGTAGTTTTGATGTTATTGTGAGCTTGGGTGTTATTGTATGCTTGGGTGTTATTGTGAGCTTGGGTGTTATTGTATGCTTGGGTGTTATTGTATGCTTGGGTGTTATTGTATGCTTGGGTGTTATTGTATGCTTGGGTGTTATTGTGAGCTTGGGTGTTATTGTAAGCTTGGGTGTTATTGTAAGCTTGGGTGTTATTGTATACTTGGGTGTTATTGTAAGCTTGGGTGTTAATGTATACTTGGGTGTTATTGTAAGCTTGGGTGTTATTGTATGCTTGGGTGTTATTGTGAGCTTGGGTGTTATTGTATGCTTGGGTGTTAGTGTGAGCTTGGGTGTTATTGTAAGCTTGGGTGTTATTGTGAGCTTGGGTGTTATTGTATGCTTGGGTGTTATTGTGAGCTTGGGTGTTATTGTATGCTTGGGTGTTATTGTATGCTTGGGTGTTATTGTATGCTTGGGTGTTATTGTATGCTTGGGTGTTATTGTGAGCTTGGGTGTTATTGTAAGCTTGGGTGTTATTGTAAGCTTAGGTGTTATTGTATACTTGGGTGTTATTGTAAGCTTGGGTGTTAATGTATACTTGGGTGTTATTGTAAGCTTGGGTGTTATTGTATGCTTGGGTGTTATTGTAAGCTTGGGTGTTATTGTAAGCTTGGGTGTTAGTGTAAGCTTGGGTGTTATTGTGAGCTTGGGTGTTAGTGTAAGCTTGGGTGTTATTGTATACTTGGGTGTTATTGTAAGCTTGGGTGTTATTGTAAGCTTGGGTGTTAGTGTAAGCTTGGGTGTTAATGTATACTTGGGTGTTATTGTAAGCTTGGGTGTTATTGTGAGCTTGGGTGTTAGTGTAAGCTTGGGTGTTATTGTATACTTGGGTGTTATTGTAAGCTTGGGTGTTATTGTAAGCTTGGGTGTTAGTGTAAGCTTGGGTGTCATTGTATACTTGGGTGTTATTGTAAGCTTGGGTGTTATTGTAAGCTTTGGTGTTATTGTATACTTGGGTGTTATTGTAAGCTTGGGTGTTATTGTAAGCTTGGGTGTTAGTGTAAGCTTGGGTGTTATTGTGAGCTTGGGTGTTATTGTAAGCTTGGGTGTTATTGTATACTTGGGTGTTATTGTAAGCTTGGGTGTTATTGTATGCTTGGGTGTTATTGTAAGCTTGGGTGTTATTGTGAGCTTGGGTGTTATTGTAAGCTTGGGTGTTATTGTATGCTTGGGTGTTATTGTAAGCTTGGGTGTTATTGTATGCTTGGGTGTTATTGTAAGCTTGGGTGTTATTGTAAGCTTGGGTGTTATTGTAAGCTTGGGTGTTATTGTATGCTTGGGTGTTATTGTAAGCTTGGGTGTTATTGTAAGCTTGGGTGTTATTGTATGCTTGGGTGTTATTGTAAGCTTGGGTGTTATTGTATGCTTGGGTGTTATTGTAAGCTTGGGTGTTATTGTATGCTTGGGTGTTATTGTAAGCTTGGGTGTTATTGTAAGCTTGGGTGTTATTGGAAGCTTGAATGCTATATTAGTGTGAGTAGTTATATAATTTGGTTGTTTCTCACACACGCATCCAAGACTGAACACCTCACAGTTCTCAGTGATGGAGGAGTGTGGGGTGATGGAGGAGTGTGGGGTGATGGAGGAGTGTGGGGTGAGGGAGGAGTGTGGGGTGAGGGAGGAGTGTGGGGTGATGGAGGAGTGTGGGGTGATGGAGGAGTGTGGGGTGATGGAGGAGTGTGGGGTGATGGAGGAGTGTGGGGTGATGGAGGAGTGTGGGGTGATGGAGGAGTGTGGGGTGATGGAGGAGTGTGGGGTGAGGGAGGAGTGTGGGGTGATGGAGGAGTGTGGGGTGATGGAGGAGTGTGGGGTGATGGAGGAGTGTGGGGTGATGGAGGAGTGTGGGGTGATGGAGGAGTGTGAGGTGAGGGAGGAGTGTGGGGTGATGGAGGAGTGTGGGGTGATGGAGGAGTGTGGGGTGATGGAGGAGTGTGGGGTGATGGAGGAGTGTGGGGTGATGGAGGAGTGTGGGGTGATGGAGGAGTGTGGGGTGATGGAGGAGTGTGGGGTGAGGGAGGAGTGTGGGGTGAGAGAGGAGTGTGGGGTGAGGGAGGAGTGTGGGGTGAAGGAGTGTGAGGTGAGGGAGGAGTGTGGAGTGATGGAGGAGTGTGGGGTAATTGATGAATGTGGGGTGAGGGAGGATTGTGGGGTGATGGAGGAGTGTGGGGTGAGAGAGGAGTGATGGAGGAGTGTGGGGTGAGGGAGGAGTGTGGGGTGATGGAGGAGTGTGGGGTGAGAGAGGAGTGATGGAGGAGTGTGGGGTGATGGAGGAGTGTCGGGTGAGGGAGGAGTGTGGGGTGAGAGAGTAGTGATGGAGGAGTGTGGGGTGAGGGAGGAGTGTGGGGTGAAGGAGGAGTGTGGAGTGAGAGAGGAGTGATGGAGGAGTGTGGGGTGAAGGAGGAGTGTGGGGTAAGGGAGGAGTGTGGGGTGAAGGAGGAGTGTGGAGTGAGAGAGGAGTGATGGAGGAGTGTGGGGTAAGGGAGGAGTGTGGGGTAATGGAGGAGTGTGGGGTAATGGAGGAGTGTGGGGTAATGGAGGAGTGTGGGGTGATGGAGGAGTGTGGGGTGATGGAGGAGTGTGGGGTGAGGGAGGAGTGTGAGGTGAGGAAGGAGTGTGGGGTGATGGAGGAGTGTGGGGTGATGGAGGAATGTGGGGTGAGGGAGGAGTGTGGGGTGAGAGAGGAGTGATGGAGGAGTGTGGGGTGAGGGAGGAGTGTGAGGTAAGGGAGGAGTGATGGAGGAGTGTGGGGTAATGGAGGAGTGTGGGGTGAGGGAGGAGTGTGGGGTGATGCAGGAGTGTGGAGTGATGGAGGAGTGTGGGGTGAAGGAGGAGTGTGGGGTAAGGGAGGAGTGTGGGGTAATGGAGGAGTGTGGAGTGGAGGAGTGTGGGTTGATGGAAGAGTGTGGAGTGATGGAGGAGTGTGGGGTGAGGGAGGAGTGTGAGGTGAGGAAGGAGTGTGGGGTGATGGAGGAGTGTGGGGTGATGGAGGAATGTGGGGTGAGGGAGGAGTGTGGGGTGAGAGAGGAGTGTGGGGTGATGGAGGAGTGTGGAGTGGAGGAGTGTGGGGTGATGGAAGAGTGTGGAGTGATGGAGGAGTGTGGGGTGAGGGAGGAGTGTGGGGTGATGGAGGAGTGTGGGGTGATGGAGGAATGTGGGGTGAGGGAGGAGTGTGGGGTGAGAGAGGAGTGTGGGGTGATGGAGGAATGTGGGGTGAGGGAGGAGTGTGGGGTGAGAGAGGAGTGTGGGGTGATGGAGGAATGTGGGGTGAGGGAGGAGTGTGGGGTGAGAGAGGAGTGTGGGGTGAGGGGGAGTGTGAGGTAAGGGAGGAGTGTGGGGTGATGCAGGAGTGTGGAGTGATGGAGGAGTGTGGGGTGAGGGAGGAGTGATGGAGGAGTGTGAGGTGAAGGAGTGTGGGGTGAGGGAGGAGTGTGGGGTGATGGAGGAGTGTGGGGCGAGGGAGGAGTGATGGAGGAGTGTGAGGTGAGGGAGGAGTGTGGGGTGATGGAGGAGCGTGGGGTGAGAGAGGAGTGATGGAGGAGTGTGGGGTGATGGATGAGTGTGGGGTGATGGAGGAGTGTGGGGTGAGGGAGGAGTGTGGGGTGATGGAGGAGTGTGGGGCGAGGGAGGAGTGTGGGGTGAGAGAGGAGTGATGGAGGAGTGTGGGGTGAGGGAGGAGTGTGGGGTGAAGGAGGAGTGTGGAGTGAGAGAGGAGTGATGGAGGAGTGTGGGGTGAAGGAGGAGTGTGGGGTGAAGGAGGAGTGTGGGGTGAAGGAGGAGTGTGGGGTGAAGGAGGAGTGTGGGGTGATGGAGGAGTGTGGGGTGAAGGAGGAGTGTGGGGTGAAGGAGGAGTGTGGGGTGAAGGAGGAGTGTGGGGTGATGGAGGAGTGTGGGGTGAAGGAGGAGTGTGGAGTGAGAGAGGAGTGATGGAGGAGTGTGGGGTGAAGGAGGAGTGTGGGGTAAGGGAGGAGTGTGGGGTAATGGAGGAGTGTGGGGTGATGGAGGAGTGTGGGGTGATGGAGGAGTGTGGAGTGATGGAGGAGTGTGGGGTCAGGGAGGAGTGTGAGGTGAGGAAGGAGTGTGGGGTGAGACATGAATGATGGAGGAGTGTGGGGTGAGGGAGGAGTGTGGGGTGAGACATGAATGATGGAGGAGTGTGGGGTGAGGGAGGAGTGTGGGGTGATGGAGGTGTGGAGTGATGGAGGAGTGTGGGGTGAGGGAGGTGTGATGGAGGAGTGTGAGGTGAAGGAGTGTGGGGTGATGGAGGAGTGTGGGGTGAGAGAGGAGTGATGGAGGAGTGTGGGGTGAGGGAGGAGTGTGGGGTGAGAGAGGTGTGATGGAGGAGTGTGGAGTGAGGGAGGAGTGTGAGGTAAGGGAGGAGTGTGGGGTGATGGAGGAGTGTGGAGTGATGGAGGAGTGTGAGGTGAGGAAGGAGTGTGGGGTGATGGAGGAGTGTGGGGTGATGGAGGAGTGTGGGGTGAGGGAGGAGTGTGAGGTGAGGAAGGAGTGTGGGGTGATGGAGGAGTGTGGGGTGATGGAGGAGTGTGAGGTGAGGAAGGAGTGTGGGGTGATGGAGGAGTGTGGAGTGATGGAGGAGTGTGAGGTGAGGAAGGAGTGTGGGGTGATGGAGGAGTGTGAGGTGAGGAAGGAGTGTGGGGTGATGGAGGAGTGTGGGGTGATGGAGGAGTGTGGAGTGATGGAGGAGTGTGTGGTGAGGGAGGAGTGTGGGGTGATGGAGGAGTGTGGGGTGATGGAGGAGTGTGAGGTGAGGAAGGAGTGTGGGGTGATGGAGGAGTGTGGGGTGATGGAGGAGTGTGGGGTGAGGGAGGAGTGTGAGGTGAGGAAGGAGTGTGGGGTGATGGAGGAGTGTGGGGTGAGAGAGGAGTGATGGAGGAGTGTGGGGTGAGGGAGGAGTGTGGGGTGATGGAGGAGTGTGGGGTGAGACATGAATGATGGAGGAGTGTGGGGTGAGGGAGGAGTCTGGGGTGAAGGAGTGTGAGGTGATGGAGGAGTGTGGGGTGATGGAGGAGTGTGGGGTGATGGAGGAGTGTGGAGTGATGGAGGAGTGTGGAGTGATGGAGGAGTGTGGAGTGATGGAGGAGTGTGGAGTGATGGAGGAGTGTGGAGTGATGGAGGAGTGTGGAGTGATGGAGGAGTGTGGAGTGATGGAGGAGTGTGGAGTGATGGAGGAGTGTGGAGTGATGGAGGAGTGTGGAGTGATGGAGGAGTGTGGAGTGATGGAGGAGTGTGGAGTGATGGAGGAGTGTGGAGTGATGGAGGAGTGTGGAGTGATGGAGGAGTGTGGAGTGATGGAGGAGTGTGGAGTGATGGAGGAGTGTGGAGTGATGGAGGAGTGTGGAGTGATGGAGGAGTGTGGAGTGATGGAGGAGTGTGGAGTGATGGAGGAGTGTGGAGTGATGGAGGAGTGTGGAGTGATGGAGGAGTGTGGAGTGATGGAGGAGTGTGGAGTGATGGAGGAGTGTGGTCATGTTGACTATTAAGCGGGTTCTACTACCACATTCGTCAGCTCTTAAGGACTCTTCAGTTATAGCACAACCCGCATGATTATTATGTGAGTTGTGATCATTTTGGATGCAGAAAACCCTCTTAAAACTTATTTTTGGCAAAATAAGTAATGACACTGGCACATATATATCATACCTGAGAGTGCATACATGCAGGTAGTGTGTGAGGGACTGTCATCGAGCGAACAGTCTGCTGCTTAAAGTCAGCACAGCCCTGATTGAGACACCCCGAGGCATGTTGTACTAGTACTCACTTATTTGAGGTTGCAGGGGTCGAGTCGTTGCCCCGCCTCTTCGCTGGTCGTTAATAGGTCCACTCTCTCCCTGGTCCAAGAGTTTTTTGTGTGTACTCACCGATTTGTTTGTGGGGGTCAATACTTAGCTCCTGGCCCCGCCTTCTTGACCACCTTGATTGGCATCTCTTGACTTCTGGCCTGCTGGGCCTTATCAAATGTACTCTTTAAGCTGTGTATTGAGTTTTTCTCCTCTACTGCCTCATCCAAGTACTTCTACTTTGAACCATCTTCAAACTTTATAACGAAATACTTCCTTACATTCCTACGTCTTCAACATCCACTTGTGTCCCGTTAATCCTCGTTCTCTTAATTCAAACAGTCTGGCCCTATCAATCCCTTTTAAGATTTTGCATGTAGTAATCATGTCCCCCATCCCCTTTGTAGATGTATGTATGTGTGTGTGTGTGTGTGTGTGTGTGCGCGCGCGCGCGCGCTCTCACCGATTTGAACTCACCGTTCTGAGTTTGCAGGGTAGAATCTCGGCTCCTAACCCCGGCCTCTCACGCTTTATCAACCGGCATTGCTAATTTCTGACCTCTTGATCCCTATCATACTCTTGAAACTATATGTGGAGTTCACCTCCACATCGGTTCACTCCACTTTTCTCTACCCTCAGAATGAAACGTTCTTTCTGGCATCCCAGTGATTCATCTGTGCTTTTAGCTTCCATCTGTATCCCATTGTACTTTACTTTGGCATTGTAAAATGTTTGCCCTTATTCGTCGTATCAATTCCTCTTAAGTATTTTATACATCGCTGTCAGGTCCCATGTTAAAAAAACCAACCATACTTCGGGTGGGGTTTGAACCCGCGGTCAGAGAGTCTCAAAACTCCAGACCGTTTTGAGACTCTGACCACGGGTTCAAACTCCACCCGTGGTATGGTTTGTTTTCAAATGTGTCATTACGATTTCGTGAGTCAGGTCCCATCTTGTTTCCTCTTCTAGAGTCACCAGCTTCAGTTCCTTCCCATCTTGTTTCCTCTTCTAGAGTCACCAGCTTCAGTTCCTTCCCATCTTGTTCCCTCTTCTAGAGTCACCAGCTTCAGTTCCTTCCCATCGTGTTACCTCTTCTAAAGTCGCCAGCTTCAGTTCCTTCCCATCTTGGTATCTCTTCTTGAGTCACCAGCTTCAGTTCCTTAGATAGTAAACTATCTTGACTGTTAGTGAACTATGGTGACTGTTAGTGAGCTATGGTGACTGTCAGTGAACTATGGTGACTGTTAGTGAGCTATGGTGACTGTTAGTGAACTATGGTGACTGTTAGTGAGCTATGGTGACTGTTAGTGAACTATGGTGACTGTTAGTGAGCTATGGTGACTGTTAGTGAACTATGGTGACTGTTAGTGAGCTATGGTGACTGTTAGTGAACTATGGTGACTTAGTGAACCAAGGTGACTGTTAGTGAACCATGGTGACTGTTAGTAAACCATGGTGACTGTTAGTGAACTATGGTGACTTAGTGAACCATGGTGACTGTTATTGAACTATGGTGACTTAGTGAACCAAGGTGACTGTTAGTGAACCATGGTGACTGTTAGTGAACCATGGTGACTGTTAGTGAACTATGGTGACTGTTAGTGAACTATGGTGACTGTTAGTGAACTATGGTGACTTAGTGAACCAAGGTGACTGTTAGTGAACCATGGTGACTGTTAGTGAACCATGGTGACTGTTAGTGAAGCATGGTGACTGTTAGTGAACTATGGTGACTGTTAGTGAACTATGGTGACTTAGTGAACCAAGGTGACTGTTAGTGAACTATGGTGACTGTTAGTGAACCATGGTGACTGTTAGTGAACTATGGTGACTGTTAGTGAACTATGGTGACTGTTAGTGAACTATGGTGACTGTTAGTGAACCATGGTGACTGTTAGTGAACTATGGTGACTGTTAGTGAACCATGGTGACTGTTAGTGAACTATGGTGACTGTTAGTGAACTATGGTGACTGTTAGTGAACTATCTGGAGAGAGTTCTGGAGAGAGTTCCGGGGGTCAACACCCCCGCGGCCCGGTCTGTGACCAGGCCTCCTTAGGTCAGTGTCCCAGGATGCGACCCACACCAGTCGACTAACACCCAGGTACCCATTTTACTGATGGGGAACATAGACAACAGGTGGAAAGAAACACGTCCAATGTTTCTACTCTGGCTGGGAATCGAACCCAGGCCCTCACCGTGTGAAGCGAGAGCGTTAACCACCAGGCCACTAGTGAATCATGGTGACTGTTAGTGAACCTTGGTGACTGTTAGTGAACCATGGTGACTGTTAGTGAACCATGGTGACTGTTAGTGAACCATGGTGACTGTTAGTGAACTATGGTGACTGTTAGTGAACCATGGTGACTGTTAGTGAACCATGGTGACTGTTAGTGAACCATGGTGACTGTTAGTGAACCATGGTGACTGTTAGTGAACTATGGTGACTGTTAGTGAACTATGGTGACTTAGTGAACCAAGGTGACTGTTAGTGAACCACGGTGACTGTTAGTGAACTATGGTGACTGTTAGTGAACCATGGTGACTGTTAGTGAACTATGGTGACTGTTAGTGAGCCATGGTGACTGTTAGTGAACTATGGTGACTGTTAGTGAACCATGGTGACTTAGTGAACTATGGTGACTGTTAGTGAACTGTGGTGACTGTTAGTGAACCATGGTGACTGTTAGTGAACTATGGTGACTGTTAGTGAACTATGGTGACTGTTAGTGAACCATGGTGACTGTTAGTGAACCACGGTGACTGTTAGTGAACCATGGTGACTGTTAGTGAACCACGGTGACTGTTAGTGAACCATGGTGACTGTTAGTGAACCATGGTGACTTAGTGAACTATGGTGACTGTTAGTGAACTATGGTGACTGTTAGTGAACCATGGTGACTGTTAGTGAACCACGGTGACTTTTAGTGAACCATGGTGACTGTTAGTGAACCATGGTGACTGTTAGTGAAATATGGTGACTTAATGAGCTTTGGTGACAGTGAGCCCCCTTCCAGCCCGGCCATAACTCTGGAAATTATGCACAGGTATATCATAGGTACAGGTATACATCCTCACCGCCTTACTGAAATCTTCCAGCTCAGGCTGATACATTTCCTTATCATAAGTAGGCAACCAATTTTGATGAAGTATGACATGGATACACAACTAACTTTTGTTTTTACAAAGTAACTGTTATATATAATAGGATAGCAGCAAACTGTTGATTTATCCAGTTTTATTAAAAAGTTCCTCTTTTTGCTGGGTCCTCTTGCAGGCTCGGCCATGCCTCTGTCACTATCAGTAGTGAGGGAGTAGCCACACTCCACCTCTGGTACCCGTGGTTGTGTGTTCAGGTGTGCGGGGTGTGTCTGGGAATTAGTGGTACGTGCAGGTGTGTGTTAGGTTCAGGAGTGTCATGTATAGACTACTCTTAGTAATATAGAACATCAAGGCTTGTGGCGCCGTCGCACTTATTTCCCTCTCCTATTTTACTTTTGACATGAATTCTGTCTTGCCTTCATTGTCTCTGTCTCTCTCTCTCTCTCTCTCTCTCTCTCTCTCTCTCTCTCTCTCTCTCTCTCTCTCTCTCTCTCTCTCTCTCTCTCTCTCTCTCTCTCTCTCTCTTTCTCTCTCTCTCTTTCTCTCTTTCTCTCTCGCTTTCTCTCTATTTAAACTACTTCTCTATTTCCTTTCTCCTCCACCCCTTTCATCTCAACTATTTAGTCTCTTGTCAGTACAGAGTGATCACTAGCTCCTTTGGAGAATTTGAAATGTTCCTGCCAGGCATCTGATCTATTCTTGAGTGAATATCAGGTCTAGCCTGGTCGGCATTTCTTCTCGTCATTCTTGTTCTCTGGCTGAGTGATAAAGTAACTCATATCCATGTCTTTCCTTGTCCATGAGGGTCTCTTGTTTTTCCAGTCGATTTCACCATCATTAAAATCACCAAAGGTGGGAGTCGTCTTTCGACCCTACCATCTACCATTACTACTGTACTTGCGTATTTGTGGTTGCAGGGGTGAAGTCACAGCTCCTGGCCCCGTCTCTTCACTGGTCACTACTACTTCCACACTCTCCCTGCTCCATGAGCTTTATCATACCTCTTCTTAAAGCTATGTATGGATCTCACCTCCACTGCATCACTCTCCAGAGACTCTGTGTGTGTGGGTGTGTGTGTGTGTGTGTGTATGTATACGCGTTTGTGTGTCTGGGTATATGTGTGTCTTGATACGTGTATGTGGGAGAGGGGTGTAATTAGCTTCATGTACGTGCGTGTGCGTATCTGCGACGTCCTCCATTTCCAGAGCATTCATCTCTGTATCTTCATTTGCAGTAATTAAATTATTATACTTTGTAAATCTTTCTTTATTGCACCGTATCATATGAACCAAACTAGGGAATTTGTTTAACAGATTTATTGGAGGTAATTTCATTAAGCAGTTTAAACAGCGGTGTAATAAATCACGTCTGCAATAAAGAATCCATTATGAATATTAATATCGTTAAGCTGCCGGAGAGTGACAATGGAGAGGTGGTATCATGACGTGTGTAGTTGTGTGTGTGTGTTTGTGTCTGTGTGTTGTAGCTTTGGGTGGGTGGGGAGGGGGAGTGTTGAGTTCTGGTCCACCTTACACTAGGTTGATTTCTAGTTCGGGGGGCATTGATCCCCGAAACTAGTGTGGGTGGCCTTCAAAAGACGGGGAGAGTGGGTAGTTCTGAGCCCCTTTTATCCCATTTCAGTGACCTTTTCTGTAACTGCTCTTTGCCATCTCTATCCCACTTCCCTGTCCCTCTGACCTTGGCTACCCTTCTCGTCTATTCTGATCTTATAGCCCACTCTGTCCCACTGAAAATATTCAACACGCAGAAATGTATATTTGTTTTCCAGTATTTTATACTAACGCATTCACATGTATATATGTGTAACTCGCTTAATCTGAGACAGTAAAGTTAAATTGAGCTTGGATAGGCGAATTTTGAATTAGTGTTATCTTTAATATGTGCTGTTTGAGCTGTGTTTGTTGCGACTGCAGGATGGATGGAAGGCAGAGTGGCCACTGTTATGGGTACTACAGAGACACTCACAACAGCACAGGGCTTCAGTCATCCTTCACTCAAGCAGAATGTAACGTTGTCTTGAAGATTTTCTCTGATCTCAGTGTCTCTTATCCAGGTTGTGATAGATATGTAGGCCAAGGGTTCGTCAGCAGGAACAGCCTAGTTGACCAGGCAAGCACCGGACAAGCCTGGCCCAGGAGAGGGCTGAGGGAGTAGGAAAAATCTGGCAACCCGTCAAAGGTATATCAGAGGTATATACTACTTAGCTCGATTGCTACCGCACTCATCCCAAACATTGAGGTCCGTGGTTCGATCCCGGTAAAGGTGGAAACAGGACGTGTTTCCTTAAGACACCTGCAGTCTCTGTTCACCTAGCATAAAAAGAGGTACCTGAGTGTTAGTCGACTAGTGTGGGTCGCATCCTGGGACAAAATTTGTCCGAAATGCTCTACATTACAAGGGGCTTTCTATATAGTAGTTGTATGTCATTGATAACAGCTAGGCCTGTATACGTTGTACATATACTTGTAGAAATAAATATTATTATTATTATTAAGCAAGTCTCCCCTGGGCAACCCATCCTCATCTTTCTACTTGAGGAACTCTACTAGAGGTTAACATTGGTTTTTGGACAAAATGGGGGCTATAAGGCAAGAATATTTCAAGCCTTATAATAGGGATTACGGTATACTTTCAGTGTACATAAATTGAGAGACATTCGTCTCTCAGTGTATATACACAGGGAAACATACATCTCTGGGTGTATAAACCATCTGGTATACCATTTCACATGCTACTTCCCGCCCATCTTTACACTGCACATGAAACAACGCGCTTTGAAACTTACGAGGTTTAAAGCCTATCGACTGCACAAGAGTCATTAATGCTGGATTTCAGTTGTATAACACCAGGCAAGAATGTTTTGATCCTTGATGCATGGATTAAAACTTTCAGTGTATATATACCAAGATATACATCCTTGCTGTGTATACACTGCTGCTCTCAGTTCATTATCTACCTGGACCACACATGATCTGTACTTGGGTAGTACAGGCACACACAGGAAGGCTTGTATGTATGTATGTGTGTGTGTGTGTGTGTGTGTGTGTGTGTGTGTGTGTGTGTGTACAAACTCTCAATGGCGCCTCACCCATCATGGCGTCAGGCCGCCTTACCGACTCAGGGGCTTCACTTATTTTTAACTTCTGGGTTCACCGTTGTCGTGTTCTTTCCCTTTTTTGTTATATTTTGTAATAGCACATTACCCTTCCAGGGGAGGGTGTTGTGATGCTGGTGAAGGACTCTTAATCCAGGGAATTGTAGCTATCCCCTACCTCGTATGTTTTCAGCTTGAAGGATCTTGACCGACGGATGTTAACAATGTTATCTTGACCAACAGATGCTAGCAATGCTATCTTGACCGACGGATGTTAACAGTGTTATCTTGGCCGACGGATGTTAACAGTGTTATCTTGGCCTACGGATGTTAACAATGTTATCTTGACTGACTAATGTTAACAGTGTTATCTACTTACATTGCCTAATTCATAGTAATATTCTACAAGCAGCGTGAAGATCAGTGAATAATTATTTATAGCGTCTTTCTTATCAAGAATTTATTTGAGTTATAGAAATAAATAATAAGTACAACATAGCGAATATACCCAAATTCGTGTAAATGCTTTCAGCAGGAGAGAGGTAAAACAAGAATTCTTGGCCCTGGCTAGGATGGTCCTACCACACAGCTAATCATGTATTGTCTGATCTATTTCTCTACCTACCTAGAGTGCTCACGTCAGCTGTTTGGTAGTTTGTTGGGGAACAGGTTCAGCAGTGAGAGGTGTGGAGGACTGAAGCAGTAAGAGCAGGGAAAGGCAGACCTGGGAGAGTGAAGCATTGGTAGGCAGACCTGGGAGAGTGCAACAGTGGTTACCTGGAGGTCATTCCGGGGATCAATGCCCCCGCGGCCCGGTCCATGACCAGGCCTCCCGGTGGATCAGGGCCTGATCAACCAGACTGTTACTGCTGGCCGCACGCAGTCCAACGTACGAGCCACAGCCCGGCTGATCCGGCACTGACTTTAGGTATTTGTCCAGCTCTCTCTTGAAGGCAGCCAGGGGCTTATTGACAATTCCCCTAATGCTTGATGGGAGGCTGTTGAACAGTCTTGGGCCCCGGACACTTATGGTGTTTTCACTTAGTGTACCAATGGCGCCCCTACTTTTTATTGGGGGCATTTTGCATCGCCTGCCCAGTCTTTTACTTTCGTAGGGAGTGATTTCTGTGTGCAGATTTGGGACCATTCCTTCCAAGATTTTCCAAGTGTAGATTATGATATATCTCTCCCTCCTGCGTTCCAACGAGTACAAGTCAAGTGCTTCCAAGCGTTCCCAGTAGTTAAGGTGCTTGATAGAACTTATACGTGCAGTAAAGGATCTCTGTACACTCTCTAGATCTGCAGTTTCACCTGCTTTGAATGGAGATATTAATGTACAGCAGTATTCCAGCCTAGAGAGAACAAGTGATTTGAAAGGGATCATCATTGGCTTGACATCTCTCGTTTTGAAAGTTCTCATTATCCATCCTATCATTTTCTTTACACTTGCGATCGTGGCACTGTTGTGATCCTTGAAAGTGAGATCCTCAGACATTACTACTCCCAGGTCCCTTACATTATTTTTCCGCTCTATTGTATGGCCAGAGTCTGTAGTATACTCGGTTCTAGTTATTATCTCCTCCAGTTTTCCATAACGGAGTAGCTGGAATTTGTCCTCATTGAACATATATGATGTTTACCGTTGCCCACTGGAAAACTTTGTTTATATCTTCTTGGAGGTTAACCGCGTCCTCAGCAGATGACAGCCTCATGCAGATCCTAATATCATCCTCAAAGGATGATACAGTGCTGTGGTGTATATCTCTGTCTATGTCTGATATGAGGATAAGGAATAAGATGGGGGCGAGTACTGTGCCTTGTGAAACAGAGCTTTTCACTATGGCAGCCTCCGATTTAACTCTGTTGACCACTACTCACCACCCAGTGGGTGGTGAGCTACACATCACAGTGATGCATTATATTCCCTGGTCTCAGACCTGACACGGTCTCAAACCAAGTTTCCTGCCTGACAGCCTACCCAGTCAGGTTGTTGGTGCTAACAAACAGTCCGTCGAGAAGAATAAATAAAGCACAATACAGTGACTGGAACAATACATAAATAACCCGTAAATAGGATACTAAAACTTACGAAGATTCAAGTGGGATCGACACCTGGTTTCCGTCTCTTATGTGCGAGTTATTTGTGCATAGTGCGTCATAGTTACCACAGCTCGGTCGATCAACAACTGCTTGAATTAATCTGTCAAGTTTCTTTTTGAAGAGAGAGTGTTAGCACCTTCCCTTGTATTATATGGGATGTTAAACAGCTTTGGACTCTTTCTTCTAAAGAAATATAAATCACAGTGCTGTTTGGAACAATTGACCAACACCCGCACTTAGGAGAGGAACCTTATGTATGAGGGCGTTCTGGTTCGCACAGGACCACTGTCAAGTCCAGTGGTCCAGGGGAAACGAAACATCGTCTGACTTAAGTGTAGTTACTGTATTCCTGGTTTTGCCATCTGCCCTGCTTCCTACTATCGTAAGTAGTAAACCATTCCACGGGCGGGGATAGAACCCGCGATCAGAGAGCCTCATCGTAAGTAGTAATTTTAGTGTGCAGACTTGGAACCAAACTTTCCGGTAGTATCAGGTGTAAATTATCATATATCTTTTTCGACGACTTTTCAGGAAGGGACTGAAGGCGTTTCCAGGCAGACCTGGGAGAGTGAAGCAGTGGTAGGTAGACCTGGGAGAGTGAAGCAGTGGTAGGCAGACCTGGGAGAGTGAAGCAGTGGTAGGTAGACCTGGGAGAGTGAAGCAGAGGTAGGCAGACCTGGGAGAGTGAAGCAGTGGTAGGCAGACCTGGGAGAGTGAAGCAGTGGTAGGTAGACCTGGGAGAGTGAAGCAGTGGTAGGCAGACCTGGGAGAGTGAAGCAGTGGTAGGTAGACCTGGGAGAGTGAAGCAGTGGTAGGCAGACCTGGGAGAGTGAAGCAGGGGTAGGCAGACCTGGGAGAGTGAAGCAGTGGTAGGCAGACCTGGGAGAGTGAAGCAGTGGTAGGCAGACCTGGGAGAGTGAAGCAGGGGTAGGCAGACCTGGGAGAGTGAAGCAGTGGTAGGCAGACCTGGGAGAGTGAAGCAGTGGTAGGCAGACCTGGGAGAGTGAAGCAGTGGTAGGCAGACCTAGGAGAGTGAAGCAGTGGTAGGTAGACCTGGGAGAGTGAAGCAGTGGTAGGCAGACCTGGGAGAGTGAAGCAGGGGTAGGCAGACCTGGGAGAGTGAAGCAAGGGTAGGCAGACCTGGGAGAGTGAAGCAGTGGTAGGCAGACCTGGGAGAGTGAAGCATTGGTAGGCAGACCTGGGAGAGTGAAGCAGTGGTAGGCAGACCTGGGAGAGTGAAGCAGTGGTAGGCAGACCTGGGAGAGTGAAGCAGGGGTAGGCAGACCTGGGAGAGTGAAGCAAGGGTAGGCAGACCTGGGAGAGTGAAGCAGTGGTAGGCAGACCTGGGAGAGTGAAGCATTTGTAGGCAGACCTGGGAGAGTGAAGCAATGGTAGGCAGACCTGGGAGAGTGAAGCAGTGGTAGGCAGACCTGGGAGAGTGAAGCAGGGGTAGGCAGACCTGGGAGAGTGAAGCAGGGGTAGGCAGACCTGTGAGAGTGAAGCAGGGGTAGGTAGACCTGGGAGAGTGAAGCAGTGGTAGGCAGACCTGGGAGAGTGAAGCAGTGGTAGGCAGACCTGGGAGAGTGAAGCAAGGGTAGGCAGACCTGGGAGAGTGAAGCAGTGGTAGGCAGACCTGGGAGAGTGAAGCAGTGGTAGGCAGACCTGGGAGAGTGAAGCAGTGGTAGGCAGACCTGGGAGAGTGAAGCAGGGGTAGGAAGACCTGGGAGAGTGAAGCAGTGGTAGGCAGACCTGGGAGAGTGAAGCAGTGGTAGGCAGACCTGGGAGAGTGAAGCAGTGGTAGGCAGACCTGGGAGAGTGAAGCAGTGGTAGGTAGACCTGGGAGAGTGAAGCAGTGGTAGGCAGACCTGGGAGAGTGAAGCAGTGGTAGGTAGACCTGGGAGAGTGAAGCAGTGGTAGGCAGACCTGGGAGAGTGAAGCAGTGGTAGGCAGACCTGGGAGAGTGAAGCAGTGGTAGGCAGACCTGGGAGAGTGAAGCAGTGGTAGGCAGACCTGGGAGAGTGAAGCAGGGGTAGGCAGACCTGGGAGAGTGAAGCAGTGGTAGGCAGACCTGGGAGAGTGAAGCAGTGGTAGGCAGACCTGGGAGAGTGAAGCAGTGGTAGGCAGACCTAGGAGAGTGAAGCAGTGGTAGGTAGACCTGGGAGAGTGAAGCAGTGGTAGGCAGACCTGGGAGAGTGAAGCAGGGGTAGGCAGACCTGGGAGAGTGAAGCAGTGGTAGGTAGACCTGGGAGAGTGAAGCAGTGGTAGGCAGACCTGGGAGAGTGAAGCAGTGGTAGGTAGACCTGGGAGAGTGAAGCAGTGGTAGGCAGACCTAGGAGAGTGAAGCAGTGGTAGGTAGACCTGGGAGAGTGAAGCAGTGGTAGGCAGACCTGGGAGAGTGAAGCAGGGGTAGGCAGACCTGGGAGAGTGAAGCAAGGGTAGGCAGACCTGGGAGAGTGAAGCAGTGGTAGGCAGACCTGGGAGAGTGAAGCATTGGTAGGCAGACCTGGGAGAGTGAAGCAGTGGTAGGCAGACCTGGGAGAGTGAAGCAGTGGTAGGCAGACCTGGGAGAGTGAAGCAGGGGTAGGCAGACCTGGGAGAGTGAAGCAAGGGTAGGCAGACCTGGGAGAGTGAAGCAGTGGTAGGCAGACCTGGGAGAGTGAAGCATTGGTAGGCAGACCTGGGAGAGTGAAGCAATGGTAGGCAGACCTGGGAGAGTGAAGCAGTGGTAGGCAGACCTGGGAGAGTGAAGCAGGGGTAGGCAGACCTGGGAGAGTGAAGCAGGGGTAGGCAGACCTGTGAGAGTGAAGCAGGGGTAGGTAGACCTGGGAGAGTGAAGCAGTGGTAGGCAGACCTGGGAGAGTGAAGCAGTGGTAGGCAGACCTGGGAGAGTGAAGCAAGGGTAGGCAGACCTGGGAGAGTGAAGCAGTGGTAGGCAGACCTGGGAGAGTGAAGCAGTGGTAGGCAGACCTGGGAGAGTGAAGCAGTGGTAGGCAGACCTGGGAGAGTGAAGCAGGGGTAGGAAGACCTGGGAGAGTGAAGCAGTGGTAGGCAGACCTGGGAGAGTGAAGCAGTGGTAGGCAGACCTGGGAGAGTGAAGCAGTGGTAGGCAGACCTGGGAGATTGAAGCAGTGGTAGGCAGATCTGGGAGAGTGAAGCAGTGGTAGGCAGACCTGGGAGAGTGAAGCAGTGGTAGGCAGACCTGGGAGAGTGAAGCAGTGGTATGCAGACCTGGGAGAGTGAAGCAGTGGTAGGCAGACCTGGGAGAGTGAAGCAGGGGTAGGCAGACCTGGGAGAGTGAAGCAGGGGTAAGCAGACCTGGGAGAGTGAAGCAGTGGTAGGCAGACCTGGGAGAGTGAAGCAGGGGTAGGCAGACATGTGAGAGTGAAGCAGTGGTAGGCAGACCTGGGAGAGTGAAGCAGTGGTAGGCAGACCTGGGAGAGTGAAGCAGGGGTAAGCAGACCTGGGAGAGTGAAGCAGGGGTAGGCAGACCTGGGAGAGTGAAGCAGTGGTAGGCAGACCTGGGAGAGTGAAGCAATGGTAGGCAGACCTGGGAGAGTGAAGCAGGGGTAGGCAGACCTGGGAGAGTGAAGCAGGGGTAGGCAGACCTGGGAGAGTGAAGCAGTGGTAGGCAGACCTGGGAGAGTGAAGCAGAGGTAGGCAGACCTGGGAGAGTGAAGCAGGGGTAGGCAGACCTGGGAGAGTGAAGCAGTGGTTGGCAGACCTGGGAGAGTGAAGCAGGGGTAGGCAGACCTGGGAGAGTGAAGCAGGGGTAGGCAGACCTGGGAGAGTGAAGCAGTGGTAGGCAGACCTGGGAGAGTGAAGCAGTGGTAGGCAGACCTGGGAGAGTGAAGCAGTGGTAGGCAGACCTGGGAGAGTGAAGCAGGGGTAGGCAGACCTGGGAGAGTGAAGCAGGGGTAGGCAGACCTGGGAGAGTGAAGCAGGGGTAGGCAGACCTGGGAGAGTGAAGCAGGGGTAGGCAGACCTGGGAGAGTGAAGCAGGGGTAGGCAGACCTGGGAGAGTGAAGCAGTGGTAGGCAGACCTGGGAGAGTGAAGCAGTGGTAGGCAGACCTGGGAGAGTGAAGCAGTGGTAGGCAGACCTGGGAGAGTGAAGCAGGGGTAGGCAGACCTGGGAGAGTGAAGCAGGGGTAGGCAGACCTGGGAGAGTGAAGCAGGGGTAGGCAGACCTGGGAGAGTGAAGCAGTGGTAGGTAGACCTGGGAGAGTGAAGCAATGGTAGGCAGACCTGGGAGAGTGAAGCAGTGGTAGGCAGACCTGGTAGAGTGAAGCATTGGTAGGCAGACCTGGGAGAGTGAAGCAGGGGTAGGCAGACCTGGGAAAGTGAAGCAGTGGTAGGCAGACCTGGGAGAGTGAAGCAGTGGTAGGCAGACCTGGGAGAGTGAAGCAGGGGTAGGCAGACCTGGGAGAGTGAAGCAGTGGTAGGCAGACCTGGGAGAGTGAAGCAGAGGTAGGCAGACCTGGGAGAGTGAAGCAGGGGTAGGCAGACCTGGGAGAGTGAAGCAGTGGTTGGCAGACCTGGGAGAGTGAAGCAGGGGTAGGCAGACCTGGGAGAGTGAAGCAGGGGTAGGCAGACCTGGGAGAGTGAAGCAGTGGTAGGCAGACCTGGGAGAGTGAAGCAGTGGTAGGCAGACCTGGGAGAGTGAAGCAGTGGTAGGCAGACCTGGGAGAGTGAAGCAGGGGTAGGCAGACCTGGGAGAGTGAAGCAGGGGTAGGCAGACCTGGGAGAGTGAAGCAGGGGTAGGCAGACCTGGGAGAGTGAAGCAGGGGTAGGCAGACCTGGGAGAGTGAAGCAGGGGTAGGCAGACCTGGGAGAGTGAAGCAGGGGTAGGCAGACCTGGGAGAGTGAAGCAGTGGTAGGCAGACCTGGGAGAGTGAAGCAGTGGTAGGCAGACCTGGGAGAGTGAAGCAGTGGTAGGCAGACCTGGGAGAGTGAAGCAGGGGTAGGCAGACCTGGGAGAGTGAAGCAGGGGTAGGCAGACCTGGGAGAGTGAAGCAGGGGTAGGCAGACCTGGGAGAGTGAAGCAGTGGTAGGTAGACCTGGGAGAGTGAAGCAATGGTAGGCAGACCTGGGAGAGTGAAGCAGTGGTAGGCAGACCTGGTAGAGTGAAGCATTGGTAGGCAGACCTGGGAGAGTGAAGCAGGGGTAGGCAGACCTGGGAAAGTGAAGCAGTGGTAGGCAGACCTGGGAGAGTGAAGCAGTGGTAGGCAGACCTGGGAGAGTGAAGCAGGGGTAGGCAGACCTGGGAGAGTGAAGCAGTGGTAGGCAGACCTGGGAGAGTGAAGCAGTGGTAGGCAGACCTGGGAGAGTGAAGCAGTGGTAGGCAGACCTGGGAGAGTGAAGCAGTGGTAGGCAGACCTGGGAGAGTGAAGCAGTGGTAGGCAGACCTGGGAGAGTGAAGCAGGGGTAGGCAGACCTGGGAGAGTGAAGCAGTGGTAGGCAGACCTGGGAGAGTGAAGCAGTGGTAGGCAGACCTGGGAGAGTGAAGCAGGGGTAGGCAGACCTGGGAGAGTGAAGCAGTGGTAGGCAGACCTGGGAGAGTGAAGCAGTGGTAGGCAGACCTGGGAGAGTGAAGCAGGGGTAGGCAGACCTGGGAGAGTGAAGCAGTGGTAGGCAGACCTGGGAGAGTGAAGCAGTGGTAGGCAGACCTGGGAGAGTGAAGCAGTGGTAGGCAGACCTGGGAGAGTGAAGCAAGGGTAGGCAGACCTGGGAGAGTGAAGCAGTGGTAGGCAGACCTGGGAGAGTGAAGCAGTGGTAGGCAGACCTGGGAGAGTGAAGCAGTGGTAGGCAGACCTGGGAGAGTGAAGTAGTGGTAGGCAGACCTGGGAGAGTGAAGCAAGGGTAGGCAGACCTGGGAGAGTGAAGCAGTGGTAGGCAGACCTGGGAGAGTGAAGCAGTGGTAGGCAGACCTGGGAGAGTGAAGCAGTGGTAGGCAGACCTGGGAGAGTGAAGCAGTGGTAGGCAGACTTGGGAGAGTGAAGCAGTGGTAGGCAGACCTGGGAGAGTGAAGCAGGGGTAGGCAGACCTGGGAGAGTGAAGCAGGGGTAGGCAGACCTGGGAGAGTGAAGCAGGGGTAGGCAGACCTGGGAGAGTGAAGCAGGGGTAGGCAGACCTGGGAGAGTGAAGCAGGGGTAGGCAGACCTGGGAGAGTGAAGCAGTGGTAGGCAGACCTGGGAGAGTGAAGCAGGGGTAGGCAGACCTGGGAGAGTGAAGCAGTGGTAGGCAGACCTGGGAGAGTGAAGCAGTGGTAGGCAGACCTGGGAGAGTGAAGTAGTGGTAGGCAGACCTGGGAGAGTGAAGCAGTGGTAGGCAGACCTGGGAGAGTGAAGCAGTGGTAGGCAGACGTGGGAGAGTGAAGCAGGGGTAGGCAGACCTGGGAGAGTGAAGCAGTGGTAGGCAGACCTGGGAGAGTGAAGCATTGGTAGGCAGACCTGGGAGAGTGAAGCAGTGGTAGGCAGACCTGGGAGAGTGAAGCAGGGGTAGGCAGACCTGGGAGAGTGAAGCAGGGGTAGGCAGACCTGGGAGAGTGAAGCAGTGGTAGGCAGACCTGGGAGAGTGAAGCAGTGGTAGGCAGACCTGGGAGAGTGAAGCAGTGGTAGGCAGACCTGGGAGAGTGAAGCAGGGGTAGGCAGACCTTTGGAGAGTGAAGCAGGGGTAGGCAGACCTGGGAGAGTGAAGCAGTGGTAGGCAGACCTGGGAGAGTGAAGCAGTGGTAGGCAGACCTGGGAGAGTGAAGCAGTGGTAGGCAGACCTGGGAGAGTGAAGCAGTGGTAGGCAGACCTGGGAGAGTGAAGCAGTGGTAGGCAGACCTGGGAGAGTGAAGCAGTGGTAGGCAGACCTGGGAGAGTGAAGCAGTGGTAGGTAGACCTGGGAGAGTGAAGCAGTGGTAGGCAGACCTGGGAGAGTGAAACAGTGGTAGGCAGACCTGGGAGAGTGAAGCAGTGGTAGGCAGACCTGGGAGAGTGAAGCAGTGGTAGGCAGACCTAGGAGAGTGAAGCAGTGGTAGGCAGACCTGGGAGAGTGAAGCAGTGGTAGGTAGACCTGGGAGAGTGAAGCAGTGGTAGGCAGACCTGGGAGAGTGAAGCAGTGGTAGGCAGACCTGGGAGAGTGAAGCAGTGGTAGGCAGACCTGGGAGAGTGAAGCAGTGGTAGGCAGACCTGGGAGAGTGAAGCAGTGGTAGGCAGACCTGGGAGAGTGAAGCAGTGGTAGGCAGACCTGGGAGAGTGAAGCAGTGGTAGGCAGACCTGGGAGAGTGAAGCAGTGGTAGGCAGACCTGGGAGAGTGAAGCAGTGGTAGGCAGACCTGGGAGAGTGAACCAGTGGTAGGTAGACCTGGGAGAGTGAAGCAGTGGTAGGCAGACCTGGGAGAGTGAAGCAGTGGTAGGCAGACCTGGGAGAGTGAAGCAGTGGTAGGCAGACCTGGGAGAGTGAAGCAGTGGTAGGCAGACCTAGGAGAGTGAAGCAGTGGTAGGCAGACCTGGGAGAGTGAAGCAGTGGTAGGTAGACCTGGGAGAGTGAAGCAGTGGTAGGCAGACCTGGGAGAGTGAAGCAGTGGTAGGCAGACCTGGGAGAGTGAAGCAGTGGTAGGCAGACCTGGGAGAGTGAAGCAGTGGTAGGCAGACCTGGGAGAGTGAAGCAGTGGTAGGCAGACCTGGGAGAGTGAAGCAGTGGTAGGCAGACCTGGGAGAGTGAAGCAGTGGTTGGCAGACCTGGGAGAGTGAAGCAGTGGTAGGCAGACCTGGGAGAGTGAAGCAGTGGTGGGCAGACCTGGGAGAGTGAAGCAGTGGTAGGCAGACCTGGGAGAGTGAAGCAGAGGTAGGCAGACCTGGGAGAGTGAAGCAGTGGTAGGTAGACCTGGGAGAGTGAAGCAGTGGTAGGCAGACCTGGGAGAGTGAAGCAGTGGTAGGCAGACCTGGGAGAGTGAAGCAGTGGTAGGCAGACCTGGGAGAGTGAAGCAGTGGTAGGCAGACCTGGGAGAGTGAAGCAGAGGTAGGCAGACCTGAGAGAGTGAAGCAGTGGTAGGTAGACCTGGGAGAGTGAAGCAGTGGTAGGCAGACCTGGGAGAGTGAAGCAGTGGTAGGCAGACCTGGGAGAGTGAAGCAGTGGTAGGCAGACCTGGGAGAGTGAAGCAGTGGTAGGCAGACCTGGGAGAGTGAAGCAGTGGTAGGCAGACCTGGGAGAGTGAAGCAGTGGTAGGCAGACCTGGGAGAGTGAAGCAGAGGTAGGCAGACCTGGGAGAGTGAAGCAGTGGTAGGCAGACCTGGGAGAGTGAAGCAGTGGTAGGCAGACCTGGGAGAGTGAAGCAGTGGTAGGCAGACCTGGGAGAGTGAAGCAGAGGTAGGCAGACCTGGGAGAGTGAAGCAGTGGTAGGCAGACCTGGGAGAGTGAAGCAGTGGTAGGCAGACCTGGGAGAGTGAAGCAGTGGTAGGCAGACCTGGGAGAGTGAAGCAGTGGTAGGTAGACCTGGGAGAGTGAAGCAGTGGTAGGCAGACCTGGGAGAGTGAAGCAGTGGTAGGCAGACCTGGGAGAGTGAAGCAGTGGTAGGCAGACCTGGGAGAGTGAAGCAGTGGTAGGCAGACCTGGGAGAACATACCTTTTATTGCTTCTCTTTACTCTCCATCGGAAATTGGATGTATGTTTAATGGGGCATATAACTTTTTGTTGGTAATTGTTTTGGTATTGTGTATAGGGAAGGTGAAGCTTCTGGTGTGTTGGTGGAGCAGTAGTGGTGTTGGTACAGCAGTGTTGGTGTGTGTTGGTACAGCAGTGGTGGTGTTGGTACAGCAGTGTTGGTGTGTGTTGGTACAGCAGTGGTGTTGGTACAGCAGTGTTGGTGTGTGTTGGTACAGCAGTGGTGTTGGTACAGCAGTGGTGGTGTTTGTGGAGCAATGGTGGTGTTGGTACAGCAGTGTTGGTGTGTGTTGGTACAGCAGTGGTGGTGTTGGTACAGCAGTGGTGGTGCTGGTACTGCAGTGGTGGTGTTTGTGGAGCAATGGTGGTGTTGGTACAGCAGTGTTGGTGTGTGTTGGTACAGCAGTGGTGGTGTTGGTACAGCAGTGGTGGTGCTGGTACTGCAGTGGTGGTGTTTGTGGAGCAGTGGTGGTGTTGGTACAGCAGTGTTGGTGTTGATACAGCAGTGGCGGTGATGGTACAACATTGGTGGTGTTGGTACAACATTGGTGGTGTTGGTACAGCAGTTGTGGTGTTGGTACAACATTGGTGGTGTTGGTACAGCAGTGTTGGTGTGTGTTGGTACAGCAGTGGTGGTGTTGGTACAGCAGTGGTGGTGTTGGTACAGCAGTGGTGGTGCTGGTACTGCAGTGGTGGTGTTTGTGGACCAGTGGTGGTGTTGGTACAGCAGTGTTGGTACAGCAGTGGCGGTGATGGTGCAACATTGGTGGTGTTGGTACAACATTGGTGTTGGTACAACATTGGTGGTGTTGGTACAGCAGTGGTGATGTTGGTACAACATTGGTGGTGTTGGTACAGCAATACATATATAGACAATAACATGGGCTGTCACATAAAAGGATCCGGACATTATTTCATCTAAACACAGTTGAAGAACACATCTTGAAAACAAACATTAATTACTAATTACACCAAATAATGTGCAGATGTGTGTTACATGCTAGTACCAAGCACTGTGTACAGATGTACGTTACATCACAGTACCACTGTGTACAGATGTACGTAACATCACGGTACCAAACACTGTACAGATGTACGTTACACGCTAGTACCAAACACTCTGTATAGATGTACGTTACATCACGGTACCAAACACTGTGTACGGATCGATTAGAGGACTTTTACGTGATCAGGAAGGCTTGAATCCCATTCCTCTGGTAGTAACCAGATTCACTTTCAGTGGCATTGCGAGAGTCCCTCTTCCCGGGTTGAGTAATTGCGGTTCACCTTTCCCCTTTTCAGTAAGAAGGGTTCACCCTCTCCACCTTCAGTAAGAAGATTCACTCCCCCAATTAAAAATAATGGTATGCACTACCTTCCTTTTGACACAAAAGGGGGAGGGGGTTTACACTTTCCCTAGACATTGAAGGGAGATTTCGTCCTGTCGTTTACAGTAAAGGAGGTTCACCTTTGACAGTAAAAGGGGTTCACTCTTGACAGTAAAGGGGTTGCGGTTTACCTTGACAGTAAAGGAGGTTCACCTTTGAAAGTAAAACGGGTTCGCTCTTGACAGTAAAGGAGGTGGGGGAGTCACCCTGGTCTCTGACAGTAAAGGAGTGTTCACTGTCTCGGGGTGAGCCTCACACGTGTAATTCAGCAGAAGGCAAGCAAACAAGGGCTTGCTTCCCTTGCTACCTGCGCCTAACATAGTATCTGAGATAATATTAGGACGGCAGCTGGCCGTCTCAACCCCTGTTGCTGTTTCTCGCTGTTAAACTCCATTATCAACACACATCTGGGCCCTGCTACCTGGCTTTCATTCATAAAAGCCCTATTAAGTCCATAAGATGGTGAATCAAAGATACGTTAATAGAAAATATAAATCACATATTTGTCGACACTTCGGTCCTCCTACAGAGGGCGTAACGTCCTTATATATAATGCTCATTTATGTGCGTTTTTGATTCACTGTAGGCTTTGGTCATCTACTCAGGGGTAGGGCTGTTTTCTCGTTGATTACCTCCCTGTGGCTTCAGTTTGGTTGGAAGTTCTGTGACCTATTGACTACGAAAACGTACTTTTAGAGGCAGAAGTTCAACGATGAAGAGGTTAAACAATTTAGAAAAGCTTGGAGGATCATGTTTATTTAGGAAATAACTGTGATGTAATCTCACCAGAATGTAACCTTAATGCTGGAAACCTTGTTATAGCAGCTTCAGTTACACACAGAAAATAAATATTAGGAAGAGGTTGGGATTTTACGGCAACTAGCGATAGGATGACAGATACGAACCATACCACGGGCGGGATTTGAACCCGCGGTCAGAGAGTCTCAAAACTCCAGACCGTCGCGTTAGCCACTGGACCAGCTAGCCACAATAAGATTCGTCCAACTAGATATATTGGTATGGTTTGTTTGCAATCGTGTCATTACGATTTCGTGAGTCATGACAGATACGAGTTTAGAAAATTAATTCAAGAATAATGGTTGTAATGTTCTGTGAGACAGTATGGGAACTGTGTGGTAAGTGTCCGGTGGTAGGTGTTCAGATGTGGGTTACTTGTGAATTGTTCCAGCTACTGTATATTACTTTAAATGCTTCATAGCTAACAATGTCTAGCCGCAAATCGGATCGGATCGAGGACGACGAGAGCTGTCGTAAGATGGGAAGGAAGAAGGATAAGGAAGGATGGAAATAACTGGAAAAGGATGGGGAGGAGGGGAAAAGGAGGAATCAAGGCAAGTGGCCCAACCACTTTGGGACATGTGGTACAAAAGTACTGGAGACGTAGATAGAGAGGCTTGACTGATGTCATTGCTTGGCTCACTAGGAGAGGATGGCGTAGGCAGCGGCAGGAGCTGGGTGTCAGAAGGCAGCAAGCAGGATGAGTTGGTTATGGTCTTAAACCGTTTATCAGTGCGGTATATTGTTTTCGAGAGAGTTGTATCACACTTATGGGAGAGCTGTAGTAGTCTTCGTTGGTTTGGAGGTGGTGGAGTATCTGGTTGTAGGTAGGGAGTGGTCTTTCTTCGCTTTGGTACGATACAGTGTTGTCTTGGAGATGTTGGATGAGTTCTAGGCGAGTCATGCTTGCAGGGTATAGCCTCGTGGTGTAGAATTCGAGTCCTTTGTGTTTAAAGCATGGTGTTCCAGGTAATCGACGTGAGCTAAGTAGAGAAGGCGGTGGTGGAGTAGAGGAAGGTGGTGTTGCTTCGTTTTCAACTTCAGTAGACGAATTAGAAGATGTTTCTGGTGGTAAGGCTTCTGATTGGTTGGATTCAGTGAGAGGTGGTGGCGGTGGAGGCTTCTCATTGGTCGTTGTTGGATTGACGTCACTAGTTGGTGGTGTTGATGGGACTTCTGCAGAAGAGTTGGCGATTAAGTTTTTGGTGAATTTGAGAATTTCTTCAGAAGGTGGAGATGCTGGAAATGTAAATGAAGGCATATTATTTAATGCAAATAACTCGTTGATGGTAGAGTTAAAGGATCCAGGTACAGCCATGTTCTGCATGTGAGCGTATAGTAAGCAGTAGTGGATCTTGGTTACGTCACATGTTGAAGGAGTGATGATGGTGGAGGCGGGCTGAGTAGATGCTTGAAGTAATTTTGTAGTGTTTGCTTGTATCTAGCCGCAAATAAAATGTAAGACTTGAATTCCATTTGCTATTGTATTATACAAAGGCCAGTGATCAAGGGCCTCAAATGGCGGGTTCTGTCGGGCGGGGATAGAACCCGCGATCAGAGTCATGAAAAAAAAAAAACTTGCATTTATTGTCACATTAGTGTCTATGCTAACCTTCCTATGGTGTATAAATGTACCTAGTTGGACGAATCTTATTGTAGCCAGCTGGCCCAGTGGCTAGCGCGTCGGTCTCAGTTTTATGACTCTGATCGCGGGTTCTATCCCGTGATCAGATGTGCTGTGGGACAAGCAGTTGTAGGATATTTGAACAGACACACATGTAGCAGAAGCCTTGCTTGTGACGTTTCGTCCTGAGAGAGAAACATTATCTAAGTAGAGCTTTTTCAGTCAAGACTTCAAGCAGCTTAGGATATTTACTTGGAATTTCTGGTATCTTATTTTGATGACCAAGATAACATTTGCATATCAGAATAGGAAACGTACATGACGTGTCAGGACACAGTATATAAAGTACAAAACCGTGTGATAACTTACACTCTTAATGAACTACTAGTGTTGACAGTGGGATGTTTCATTTTTCAGGAAGGAGGACGGTGTTTCCTACACCTATATTTGTTAGGTCATGGCGCGTTCACTAATAAAGTTAGTGCTAACATACCGGCCGCTGGTAACAGTAATTAAACAGCCAATGGCATGCCGGTGCGGGGTGGCATTAAGACCAGCAGCAGAAACACCAACAGCAACACTAGAAGCAACAGTAACAGCAGCACCGTCATTAGCAGCAGCACTAACTACGGCTGTACCAGCACCAGCAACGCTGGGAGAAAATGGTATATACTTTGAGTTTGAGCCTAAGATAGTGAGGAATAATTGGGCATTCCCACCCCTCCTCTCTCTCTCTCTCTCTCTCCTAAGGTAGTGATGAATAATGGGGCTTTCTCTCCCTTCCTTTCTCTCCTCCTCAGGCTTATTCACTCTCCTCCTCTTTCTCATCCTAAGGTAGTGATGAATATCGGGCTTTCTCACCCTTCCTTTCTCCTCTTCTAGGGTAATGAGGAATAATCAGGCTTATTCACCCTCCTCTCTCGCCTACCCTTCGTCCGCTCTTTCTCCCTAAGGTAGTGAGGTGAGGAGTTGCGCCTCACCCACCTCCCCTTCTCTCATTAAGGTTGAACCTGCTCCCCTCCAATCTTTTTTAATTGTGTACCAGAGAGCAAGGTTACGTTGTATTTGCCTTTTTGTGTGTGTATATGTGCGCGTGCGTGTGTCATTACTGGCGAGGGGGGGGGGGGGGTAAGTACGGCGTAATCTGGTAGTGTCACTGGTGGTAGTTGCCAACATCACTTCCGTCATGATGATCCTCTTGCGATAACAGACAAACACGCGCGCACACACACATAGACACTTGGACTCGACCCCTGCAACCTCAACTAGGTGAGTACACACACACACACAGACACGGACACACACACACAGACACAGACACACACAGACACACACACAGACACACACACAGACACACACACAGACACACACACAGACACACACACAGACACACACAGACACACACAGACACACACAGACAGACACACACAGACAGACACACACAGACAGACACACACAGACAGACACACACAGACACACACACACACACACACAGACACACACACACACACACACACACACACACACACACACACACACACACACACACACACACACGTGACGTGAAGTTGATGAGAAGAATTCACTCGATCGAAGACCAGGCAGAACTACAAAGGGATCTGGACAGGCTGCAGACCTGGTCCAGCAATTGGCTCCTGGAGTTCAGTCCCACCAAGTGCAAAGTCATGAAGATTGGGGAAGGGCAAAGAAGACCGCAGACGGAGTACAGACTAGGGGGCCAGAGACTACAAACCTCACTCAAGGAAAAAGATCTTGGGGTGAGTATAACACCAGGCACATCTCCTGAAGCGCACATCAACCAAATAACTGCTGCAGCATATGGGCGCCTAGCAAACCTCAGAACAGCATTCCGACATCTTAATAAGGAATCATTCAGGACCCTGTACACCGTGTACGTTAGGCCCATATTGGAGTATGCGGCACCAGTTTGGAACCCACACCTAGCCAAGCACGTAAAGAAACTAGAGAAAGTGCAAAGGTTTGCAACAAGACTAGTCCCAGAGCTAAGAGGTATGTCCTACGAGGAGAGGTTAAGGGAAATCAACCTGGCGACACTGGAGGACAGGAGAGATAGGGGGGACATGATAACGACATACAAAATACTGAGAAGAATTGACAAGGTGGACAAAGACAGGATGTTCCAGAGATTGGACACAGTAACAAGGGGACACAGTTGGAAGCTGAAGACACAGATGAATCACAGGTATGTTAGGAAGTATTTCTTCAGCCACAGAGTAGTCAGTAAGTGGAATAGTTTGGGAAGTGATGTAGTGGAGGCAGGATCCATATATAGCTTTAAGCAGAGGTATGATAAAGCTCACGGCTCAGGGAGAGTGACCTAGTAGCGATCAGTGAAGAGGCGGGGCCAGGAGCTCGGACTCGACCCCCGCAACCTCAACTAGGTGAGTACAACTAGGTGAGTACACACACACACACACACACACACACACACACACACACACACACATACAGACACACATACAGATACACACACACACAGACACACACATACAGATACGCGCGCGCGCACACACACACACACACACACACACACACACACACACACACACACACACACACACACACACACACACACACACACACACACACACACACACCACACACACACACACACAGTAATGGTTAGCAACATATCAGAAGCAGCAAGAAGAGCTCATATGACCACAGTTAAGTTACCAATCATACATAGGTGATCTCAACCACAAACAGGGTGGGAGAGCTGGAACCTCACACACTGGGACCCCACACACTGGGACCCCACACACTGGGATCCCACACACTGGGATCCCACACACTGGAACTTCCCCACACACTGGGACCCCACACTGGAACCCCACACACTGGAACTTCCCCACACACTGGAACTTCCCCACATACTGGAACTTCCCCACATACTGGGACCCCACACTGGGACCCCACACACTGGAACCCCACACACTGGAACTTCCCCATGCACTGGGACCCCACACTGGGACTAAAAACGTAGAGGGATATGATGATGGAGGTAACGGAGGAAGCATTGTATCAGCATGTCAGGAACACAGGGGAGAGGGAAAGACAGAGAGAGAGAGAGAGAGGATGAACCTGCAAAATTGACTTTAGAGACGATTTTTCCAATCGGACTGTTTGTCAGTTTTAATTTATAAATAGTAATATTCATTATATTTCATTCATTTAAAAAAATTTCTAGTGATCGGCTTCCGACTATTATTGATGCTTGAATTAACCTCCCGTACCTTGGGTCGTATCTGAATGTCGTCCATTCCCCAAGCTCTCTATGACACCTTAGAGTTTTAGAGCTTTCCCATGATTAAAGTGATTGTAATAATTTTGTCGAGATGTTCGGCATTTTGTAGGGACGGTGGGCATTTTGTAGAGACGGTGGGTATTTTGTAGAGATTGTTTGGAGATGCTGGAGATTACAGAGAAATGCGAGAGGTTACTGAGAGATGTTGTAGATTATTGTGAGATGCTAGAGATTACTGAGAGGTTGGGGGATCGCCTGGAGATGTTGGAATTACTGGGAGAGGCTCTGGATTGTCTGGAGATGCAGGAGATTACAGGAAGATGCTGGAGATTACAGGGAGATGCTGGAGATTGCAGGGAGACTCTTGAGATGTTGGAGATATTACAGGGAGACTGGAGATGCTGAAGATTACAGGGAGGTGCTGGAGATTACACGGAGATGCTGGAGATTACAGGGAGATGCTGGAGGTTACAGGGAGATGCTGGAGATTACTGACAGAGCTCTATGCTCTCAGCGTGTTTATACTCTAAGCATTGGGAGCTCCTGATTTTGGCTGTGATTTATGGTGGAGCCGCGATGACTTGATCCTTGAGTAGGAAGGGAAGGAGAGGAGTTGGAGGAGCAGGAAGAAGAGAGACAAAGAGGAGCAGGAGAAAGAGAGACAAAGAGGAGCAGAAAGAAGAGAGATAAAAAAGACCAGGAAGAAGAGGGACAAAGAGGAGCAGGAAGAAGAGAGGCAAAGAGGAGCAGGAGGAAGAGAGACAAAGAGGAGCAGGAAGAAGTTCGGAACTTATTCAGGTAGTTTGGAACACAGCTAGTTTGGAACACACTCAGGTAGTCTTGAACAGTGCCAGGTACTTTGGAACTTGCCCAGGTGGTTTGAAACACTAGCAGGTTGGAACTCACCCAAGTAGTTTGGAATTCATTTAGTTAATTTGAAACTCGCCCAGGTAGCTTGGAAGAGAGGTAAGTAGTTTAGAGCACATGCAGGTAGTTTGGAACACGAGCAGGTACTTTGGAACACACTCAGATACTGAGAAACATACTCAGTTAGTTTGGACTAGTGCCAGTTGGTTTGGACTAGTGCCAGGTAGTTGGGACTAGTGCCAGGTAGTTGGGACTAGTGCCAGGTAGTTTGGACTAGTGCCAGGTAATTTGCAGAAGCATGGTGGCTTGCGCCAGTAAAGATATTGATTCAGCCTCATCAGGCATGGAAAATAGTTTATTCGCAATGCTCTTTCCCAACACAGAGGGTTCATGGCTGTAAGTCTTAAAGTCTTATCCTGTGGCTTTAATTGTAAACTCTGTTTTAGGCACGACGGCTGCTCGGCGGGACCCATAACTTAGTTGATAAATAGTCGCAGATGCAGTTATATGGTTCTTGTATTGACGACTTATCGTTCCCGCTGTGGAATGGATGAAGCCCACTGTGTGTGAGTTGATCAAGCTCGCTGTATGGAACTTGGTAAAGGTTACTGTGTGACTTTATGAAGCTCAATGCTGGAAGAGAGAAAGTCCTTGGTTTCCTGTATATATATTAAGGTATAGCAATCAGTGGTGTTAAGTGAAGATTTCGGGGGTCATTGCCTTCGCCTCCTGTTTGATGGCCTGATCAACGCAGTCTAACGTATGCACCTCAGCCTGGCTGGTCAGGAACTAACATGAGGAACTTATCCAGTTTCCGCTTGAAAGCAGCTTAAATTTTGTCGGTAATTCCCCCTTTATATATGAAGGGAGGAAGGGGTGGAAGTCTTCGTCCCTTTTTACTTATCGAATTTTCTCTTAAATAACAAAAAAAGGCACAATACCGTGACTGGAACGATACACCTAGCTCTCTTGCAGTGTTCCCCTTCCTTTGTATTTGACTGGCTCGTTCTCCTTATTCCCCACTTCTACCGCTACCACTACTACTACCTCTTCTACTACTACTACTACTACTGGTGAAATTAAGACACATGTGCGGCGTCTGGGTGTCTTTGTTGTGGACGTTTCGCCATCCAGTGGCTGACTGGATGGCGAAACGTCTACGATGGGGATGCGCGGGTGTCTTTGTTGTGGACGTTTCGCCATCCAGTGGCTGACTGGATGGCGAAACGTCTACGATGGGGATGCCCGGGGGTTGCGCATGAGTCTTAATTTCATCTTGTCGGTATTATATACCATTCATGTACTACTAATACTACTACTACCACCACCACTACCTCTTCCTGCCTATATATAGCCGTCCTGCTCCACTTCTGGTTAGTGTGACTTTGTAAATGGTCCAAGTCGGACCGAAACGTCGTCGTAAGCTTCTATCTTTTATGTGCGGGTTATTTGTGTATGCGAATTTTCTCTTGTTCATTGCCCCTCTGCTTGTGGTTCGAGGTATTTTCGCATCTGCCGAGCCTCTTGCTCTCGTAAGGAGTAATTTTGGTATTCAGATTTGGGTCTAATCCCTCCCAAAAAAATCCTGGTGTAAATTATGATGCAGCTTTCGCAACTATGTTCCGGGGAGTACAATTCAAGGTTTTCCCAATAATTTAGGTGCTTCACTGAATTTATAGGGGTAGTAAAGGTTCTCCGCTCATTATCACAAGGCTCTTAGTGTGCAATAATATTTCAGTCTAGAGAAAAAAAGTGGCTTAGAGAGTATCATCATCGGCTTGGGATCTCTTGAAGCTTCAGCTTTCCTGTCTCAATTTCGTTGAGTTTGTTATAACATTGTTGTGATCCTCGAACGTAAGGTCCTCTTGACATCAATCCTAATTCTCTTACATATCTCTTCCGCTCTGTTGAGCAGTTTGGGTTTGTTTTATACTACGTTCCAATTTTTAACTCTTTAAATTTTCCATAGACGAGTCGCTGAAATTTGTCCTCGTTCATATCCTTATTAAATGCCACTCTCATACAAATTCTAGTATCGTGTGTAAAGGATATAATATTATGACTCTCAGATACGAGAATGAGAAAGACAATTGGGGCGAATACTGTGTCTAGAGGTAGTGAGGGTTTCGCTGTTCGAGTCTCTAATTTTACTCTAACTGTTACTTTGTGAGTCCGATTTGTTAGAAAATAAAAAATTTAACTGCTCATGTTTAACAATCTCGCTTCTTAAAACTCTTTCATATACCTTACTTAAAGTGTGGGACGTCAGTGCTACTGTTCTGTAGTTTGCAATTTCTTTGCTTGCACCTCTGTGGAATGAGGCTTTACCCGTGATCTTTAATGACTGTGGGATGACTTCTTTGTCCAAATTGCCTCTCAGTAGGATATTTAAATAATGTGATTGTGTTTTATTGTTGCAGTTTTTCATGAATATAGAGTTTCATGGGTCTGGTTCTGAGGCAGAGTGCAGGGGCATACTATCACAGGTTTCTTACACAGTCCAGTGGGGTTAGAACTGTGTCACAAATTGTGGAGATGCTGACAATTTTTTGTTTTTCATTCATGAAAAATTCTTATGGGTTATTAATCGTCAGTATGATCAACAGAGACTTTAAGTGTTTCGCTCATTTCTTTATTATTATCAGTGTAAGTCCCATCTTACTGTATTCGATGCTATTATGTACCATACTAGATCCACTTTGTGCATTTAAGGTCAAACGTATTTTCTAATCTGGTCGGTTACGGCATTTGTTACATTTTTCCATTACATATACTGTAATATACACTACAGTAACACAATCCTTGATGTTACTGCTATGTAAACATTACAGTAATGCAGTCTTCGGTGTTATTGCTTATATATTAACATTACAGTAATACAAGCCTTTAGTGTTGCTGCTATTTAAACATTTCAGTAACATAAGGCTTGGTGTTAGTATATAAACATTACAGTTGGTTCTTTTGCGCACCTTCTCTATACGTGGAAGTTTTTCCTAACGAGTATTGCAATGCAAGAAGCATTTTGAGATGATTTTTTTGTATTGTGTTCGTATAGTGCCGCATTAGTTTTCTTAGGTGGTGTTAATCCTGGTTAAAATTAACCCCGGTCACTGTTTACCCTGGTCATTGCTTACCCTGGTCATTGCTTACCCTGGTCAATGTTTAACCTGGTCAGTGCTTAACCTGGTCAGTGTTTACCCAGGTCGTTGTTTACCCTGGTCTGTGTTTACCTTCATCATTGTTTCCTTAGTAGTGTTTCCTTGCCAGTTTTCCCTGGCATTGTTTATATGCAGCGTTATTTAGTGAATATCTCTCACTAGTAAGTATGCGGGGCCAACACTTCATACAACACATATATACATGAGAATATTCCCCTAGGGTAGTTAAGAATATGCAGATACTGATTAATATATGCCTCGCCCGCATTAAGAATACATGAAGTCGTACCTATGTAAATGCTACCCTTGGTTGTATACATAAGCAAGACACTTAGGAGGCTCGATAACTCCGGGGAATTCAATTAGGCGCACTTCTATCCTGATGTCACTGTCTCGGCAGGGAAACAGAATATAATTTACATAAGTCTCTTCCTAGGAACTTGTGAAAAATAGCTAGGAGCTATGTGTCCTTGCTAGAAACTTGCACTTCTTGAAGACAAGTACATATGTGACCTTACTAGGGGTTAAAAAATATCTGATCTACCTAGAAAGTTTAACTTTCTGAAGCCATATGTTTAATGTTTAGTTTTTCTTGTATTTTTTCCGTGCTAGGCTGCTGTGTTTTTCTGAGTGTTGCGCGTCTTGGTCATTTTTTTTCCTTCATGAACCCACAATTCAGATAGGAAATATCATGTCTTAACTTGTTACTGGTCTAGGATGGTCTGAAACGTCACCTGATATTTGCCCTCTACATTGTGGGTCGATTTTGTAAGGTTCCTGTCAAAATATTGTGAGTTTTGTTCTTAATTGTTCAACATAGGCACCACAGTCTGGTTGATCACGAACTAACTTGAGGAATTTGTCCAGTTTTCTCTTGAAGACAGCTAAGCGTCTGTAATTTCCTTAACACAGGAAGGACGGGTGTTGAAAAGCCTTGGTCCCTGCACGGTTAGTAAGTTATCTCCCAGTGCACTCATTGCATCCCTCCTCTTCACTGGGTTTATTTTGATAGCAACACGGTTGTTGATCCTTGAACGTAGGACTTTGAACCTAAGTCTCTCACATTCCTCTTCCGCTCTGTTGAGTGGTTTGACTTTCCTTTATGCTCCGTTCCAGCTTTTGTTTTCTTTAATTTTCCCATAGCGGAGTAATTGAAGTTTTTCCCCTCACTGAACGTCGTATTGTTTTTTCTGGCTTCATTGAGGATCAACTTGGGGATTTACTGTGTTCTCGATGGACCTTCCTCTCATACAACTTCTAGTATCGCTTGCAAAAGATGATTCAGTGCTGTGGCATTATTATTATTATTATTATTATTATTATATTTATTTTTATTCATTATTATTATTATTATTATTTATTTTTAATATTATTCATTATTATTGATTATTATTATTATATTAATTTTATTATTATTCATTATTATTATTATTATTATTATTATTATTATTATTATTATTATTATGTATAGTTTTTAATTTTATGAATGGCTAAACCCGCGAGGAAAATTAAGCACAAGTGCTGGTGGAGACTGTGTGGGTGCGATAATTTCCATACTGACACTACTGCTCAGTTGTAAAGGAAGAGGAGTTTCAGAAAAGCAATTTGAAGAAATTACTAAGTAAAGAAAACTTAGTCGGAAAAAGTTGTAAAAGGGGGACAGTAGGATGCAACAGTGAGACAAAAAGTGACAATGAACCTCAGCCGGAGTTGGGAAACAAAACTGAACGCTGACAAAAATCGTTTACACCGGAAAATATCTAGAAGGGAGCGGGGAGGTGAAAAGTTAAGGTGAAGCAAGAGGGAGGAGGAATAAGAGGAGGAGGGGAACTGTGGTGGAGTAAGAAGAGGAAGGCAACAGAGCGGACAAGTCTTGAAAAGTTGGCTGAATAGTGACAACAGTCAGCCACAGCTGCAACTACTGAGTTGGACGCTGCCTTGAGTATTGCGGAATGGAGAGGTATTGTTGAAGGGCTGGGAAAGAGGTGAAGGAGGGATGTTGAGGGCTGGGGGCAGGAGGAGGAGCAGCAACAGTATCAACGTTAGTAGTAATAGTAGCGGGGAGCGGGAGTGGTGTTGAGGATCAGAAGATGGAAGGAAGCATCCGTCTTTCACTTTCCTGGCAAACAAGGCTTCCAGTGCTTCCTTACCAGTAAGTGAAGATAATTGTGAAAAAGTACTTTAATTGATTAATCAAAGATAATATATATATATATATATATATATATATATATATATATATATATATATATATATATATATATATATATATATTAGATACAGTATACAGGAATGTTTGGATATTACTGAACGCACATTACTCTAGGAGGAGGCGGAGTTAAGTGTTAAGAAGGTCGTGATGAGCACAAAAAAATATATTTCACTTATGTTTGATACTTGGACTGGTAACTAACCCATTAATCTTTAAAACAAAAATCAATTTAGTACCTCTATTATATTATTATTCATGGTGAAGCCACAGCTTCTTAAACATCATAAAATGCTTGGGGAGCAGTAGTTCAGTTTGATCCAAAGAAGGGAAGGATAGCTGCAGTTTCTTGGCTCAAGAGACTTTTGCCAGATCAGATCCGAGTACAAGGCAAACTCAAGCCACTCAGTAGAACGTAAGTCAAATGTTAGAGCCCTGGGAGTGATAATGTTAGGAACACAACAATGTTATTATCTTGACTGCAGGAAGAATGACACACTAGATAGCTAGAACTTTAAAACAAATTATGCCAAGCCAGTGATGACTACCGTTTACTCGTTCTCTTCTATTGGCTTGTAGAGGGTTGACGTGCACTAACAGCCCCCTTCAAACAGACGAAATTGCTGAGCTGGAAAATGTTGAGAGAACCTTCACAGCTCGTATAAACACAGCTAAGCACCTAACTTATTGAGAGTACTTGAATTCCCTGGAAGTAAACCCCTTAGAACGCAGGCGAGAAAGATACTCCATAATGTACACCTGGAAGATACTGGAGGGATTGGTACCAAGTCTGCACACCGAAATTACTATTATGAACATAGGCTTGGCAGACGGTGCAGGATACTTTCAATGAAAAGCAGGGAAGCGATGAGTACACTAAGAGCGAGAGACAGAACTCAAGTAAGTATTAAGGGACCGCGAATCTTTAGTGCCTTCCCACTATGCGTAATGGGGATCAACAAACTCCTGGGTTTCTTCTAAAGGGAACTCCACAGATTCCTAAAAACATTCCCTGATCAACTGGGTTGTGATACATATGTTGGACTGAAGGCGGCTAGCGCTAACACTTTTATTGATCAGACCAGCAACCAGGAAGCCTGGTCTGGGACCTTGCCGCTGGGGCGGTGATCTCCGGATGCGACTCCAGGTCAGTTACAAGTAGGCAAAAAGCACCCTCTCCCTCCTCCTCCTCCTCCTCCTCCTCCTCCTCCTCCTCCTCCTCCTCCTCCTCCTCTTCCTCTTCCTCCTTCTCTTCCTCTTCCTCTTCCTCCTGCTCCTTGAAGTGACAAAAGCGAAGATTGCAATGATTATGCGGAGGTAGCGCGAGAGTTTTCACAAAACAGTCGGCAGGTTTCATCACTGACGTTCTAACATGTAGACACAGACAAGCGGAAACGAACTTTCGTATTAGACCATTTTTTTCGGGTGAGTTTTGGCCGAGTAATGAGGACTAATATGCATACATTGAAGTCATGCACATCAGGTGGTCGAAGTCAGCGTATGCGTGGAGGGTATGCTATTTCCTGCGAACCAGAAATTCTGTTTAATAATGGTGGAGTAACGACGTAAATTTTAGCGGTGGTTAGATATCCTGCCAGCTAATACCTAGGTGCTCTTGGGTCTTCTTGCGTGTCACAAAACTGTTTTTGTTCTTGGAACTGTGGGAATGTCAACACAGCGCCACTCTGGTCACATTCCTAGCATGGAAAACCAGCAGTAACTTCTGAAGGATGGGAGAGCAGCAGTAGCTTCTGGAGGATGGGAGAGCAACAGTGACTTCTGGAGGATGGAAGAGTAGCAGTGACTTCTGGAGGATGGAAGAGTAGCAGTGACTTCTGGAGGATGGAAGAGTAGCTGTGACTTCTGGAGGATGGGAGAGTAGCAGTGACTTCTGGAGGATGGGAGAGCAGCAGTGACTTCTGGAAGATGAGAGAGCAGCAGTGACTTCTGGAAGATGAGAGAGCAGCAGTGAATTCTGGAGGATGGGGGGGGACCAACATTGACTTCTGTTTGCAGTTAATACAGTATTATGTATGACAAGTAAGGTAAGACTTCATATTGATGTCATTTTTATTCTGTATTCTTTCCTGCATAACTATTGAATTTTCAGACACCATCTGGAGAATACCTAACAAGATTAGCTTGAAACTACATCACTTGCTTATCTTCTTAAAACGAACCTTCGTAGTGGCCATTTTGTGAAGCAGTACTTCATTTAGGTGTGAGGAAGGTCTCTCACAACATACATTCGAGAGACATCCAATCAGCAGAGCTTCATCAAAACTCTCTTCTAGTGGGAGATGTGTTATGTCTCGGTTATAAGGGAATGACTAGAAAGCCAACTTGTTTAGATTTAAGGCATGTTCTCATATTTAGGTACCATCTCTGGAACTGTTGAGGTGAATCACTTCAAATTTGGCTTATATATATATATATATATATATATATATATATATATATATATATATATATATATATATATATATATTGCAGTGTTGTTATTGATCAATACCACTTGTTCCGTGGGTACAATAATATAATATACTGCTTGTTGAGCTAGTACACAAACAGGGTGCAGAATGAAATTAGCTCTGAGGCGTCCACACCACCGTATGTCCTTCGATGGTGGGTACAACATCTAGCTTGGTTGGATGCACCACTGTTAAAGACTGTGTGGTCTAGTGGTCTAAAGCGTCATGCGTTTTCTCTCACCATGAGGCGGGCCAAAACAGCATGGGTTCGACTCCTTGGCTAGTGCAATGTTGTTATTGGTCAATACCACTCGTTCCGTGGTTACAATAATATATATATATATATATATATATATATATATATATATATATATATATACACATACATCCACAGCATAGACAAAAGTAAAAATAATAGCATTATTGTATGTTTCTGCTTTACGCTGAGGCCCTCTTCAAGAACCTGAAGTGCGAATCCGAAATGTACAGTAGTCATGTTATTTTCAGTTTTCTTGTCTCTATGTTGGTTCGTCTGTGCCACTGACCAGTATTTACTACATTTTTGTGAAGGCAAAGCTAGGAAAATCCGGTGGTTTGTGAGGCGACAGTGGTGCTTGCGGGTCACCCACGCATGCAACCTCTTACCTTGTGTTACTAGGTATCGCTTGGCCAATTTCCTCGCGCCATTGAAGAAAATCTGGCCAGCTGAAATTGTTCCTTTCGCATATTATCTTGAAAATGTCGACATTAATTTGCGTTTTTTGTAAGACTAGATCACCCCTGGCTACTGAATGACCGCCTGGTAATAGCGTGGTGATATATTGTATGTCAACATTAAAACCAAGGCGTGTCCGTCCCCGCTGCTCGTGGTCAACGGTGGTACAGGTAGAATGTGCTAAGTTTGCCACGGCGACTAACCTATAACTCTCACAATTAATGTTCGCATGCCCCCCACACATCACTACATGCAAATAGCGAAGGCAAGTGAAAATGTAGTGTGTATACCGTCACCTCCGTGCTGCGCTTACTATATACTTCACTGTGATTAATTCTGCTTCTTGCCCACCACTGATCTTCTATATTATTTTTAGGTCGCTCTGAATTATGTTACTGAAGCGATGATAATTCATATTTATTCGAATTTAGTCGTGTATTTTCTGTATGCAAAACTATTTTTTTTATCTATAAAATGTATTTTATTAATATTTCCCATAGGAAATAATGTAAATCCAATTAAACCATTCCAGACGCCAAAAAATATTAACAAACAATACATTTTATAGATAATAAAAATAGTTTTGCATACAGAAAAGGCTCTACTAAATTCGAGGGTCCACTGTCTATCTATATATATATATATATATATATATATATATATATATATATATATATATATATATATGTATATATATATATGTATATATATATATATGCCGAATATGTAAAACTGGTCAATTAGCAAGAACTCATTTAAAATTAAGTCCTTTCGAAAATTTTCTCTTATACGTTTAAAGATATATTTTTTCATTAATGTTAATATAAAAAAATTTAATTTTGCACCAAAAGAATCTTAGAAAACTTACCTAACCTTATTATAACAAGAGTAATTTATTTTAGCCTAACCGAACTAAATATATTTTAGATTTGTTTACAATAATTTAATACTAAACAAACTCAGTGAAATATATTTTTTTCGTTAGGTTCAGAATGATTTGGGCGACATTATTGCATAGACAAATTTTCACTTGTCTTATATGGCAAGATGAGCGTTGCTATTTAAGCCATGATCGCAAGCTCTGCCTATTCGGCACGATATATATATATATATATATATATATATATATATATATATATATATATATATATATATATATATATATATATATATATATATAGAGTGATGTCCTTGTTTATTCACTGAGTTGTATTCAGTGAGTACAACTCAGTTTCTAGTCTGGAAACTGTGTATAGAATTCTGGTGCCAATTCTGATATTTGAAGTCACAATTCTCCCAGTTTGTACTTTGTCACAGATTTTCTCCTTCTCTCGTCTTTCCAATTTTCATGGACTTGCACTTGGTAGGTCGAAATCTGGTAGCCATTACATTGGTCATTAGTTTTCCTGTAGTTTATCCCTATATTCCTTCGAATTCTTCTCATTAGTTTTTTTAATATCCGTAAAAAGCGATACATAACAGTTCAGTATTGTATATCGTTTACATATCATATATCAGCCCAGCCTACATGTTTTTTTTTTTTTTAGCGCTTACGAGACAACGTACGCTCGGGAATTTAAAACACGTCTTTCACTGCCAGGTGTTATTGTCGGACATTTATATGCAAATATAAGTTAATATACGTTATCCGAAATGACTCACATTTAACCGAGAGTAACAAATATATACATTTTTGTAAAATTTTGAAGCGCACAGAGATGAATGAAGGGTAATTCGGCGGATGATATACCCTTAAATTGTGGAACAGGTTACCGGTGTTGTGTGCGTACTGAGCCTTGGGGGACCCCGCTCGTCACCCTGGCCTAAGGCCGTTCTCTAGGAGTAGAAACACACTGGGAACTCATCAGAGGTATATCAAACACTGCATACCCTTGACCGAATCTATCCTTGCTTGCTTACACTCACTGTCTTGTGATTCTCGAGACATTTCTTGACTTACTAAATCACTGCGTTGCTCTTCTAGTGTAGCTCATTCCCTGGTGAAGTACCTGGGATTTCCTCCATGTTTTTTTTTCTTTTGCATTGTATGTGAAGCGCTAAATCCGTGTGGGTCATTCAGTACAAGGTGTGATGGAGGTTCAATCCTCCGTCCGCTGAGAGACAAGACACAATGTACTAGCCTAGTTGTCGACTTTCCTAAGGTTCATATGTAATCCAAGCAGCCGTCTGTCTTCTGTTGTGATATCTGTTATTTGCTGTTAAAACTCATTTGGTTGGTGAGGTAGCACCTGCGGGCCTCCAGCAGCAACAGCCTGGTTGACCAGGCTAGCACCAGACGTGCTTGGCCCATGGCCGGGCTCCGGGAGTAGAAAGACCCGTAACTCATTAAAGGTATTCCCAGGAATCATGCTCTTTCAACCTTGTGATACATTGTCTCTCCCGGGGTGAACCTTTCCCTGGGGTGAGCCTTGAGCCGGCCCTTTATGCACCGTAGGTGTGAGTGTCCTGGCGGGACCCCTCGTGTGCACCAGGAGTGAGCCCCCTGGAGGGTTCCTCATGCACCCAGGAGTGAGCCCTCTGACGGGGCCCATCATGCACCCATAGGGGTGGGTCTACTGGTGGGCCCGTCATGCACTCCCAGGGGCGAGAGTGCATCACGGGCCCACCAAGAGTGCAAGAGTGAACCCTCTGGTGGGGCCCTTCATCCTTCCTCCCTTAGTGGTGGGCCCCCAGAGGGGGCCCTCAGCTCTCACGTTCGCGCCTAACTCCCTCTTTACTGTTTATCCTCTCATCTTTTGCCAATTTTATCCTTATCGCCTTTCTGTTCCCCACTCTAGTTTAATCTCAGTTATCGGGTTATTTATCACAGTTCCCAGATAAGACGAGGAAGGAGGGAGAAAGCCAGGAGGGAATGAAGGAGGAGGGTAGGAATTGGAGTGTGATAGATTGGTGAAGGAGAGACAGAGAGAGAGAGAGAGAGAGAGAAGACTTGAGGGAGGGAGAGAACGGTAACGTGATGGAGGGCTGGAAGTGATAAGGGAGGATGGAGTGAAACACTGTACAGGAAGGAAGGAGGGTGACTAGTGGAGAAGGCTAGGAGGGAGGCAGAGGCATGGTAATAATTGTGATGAAGAGGAAGTGAGGAAAATGGAGAGTAGGATACTGTAGAGAGGAATTATGAAAGGAGGGGGATAGTCGGGGGAAGGAGAGGAAGAGCTTAGGAATAGTGAAGATGGTGAAGGAAATATGGTAAATGGAAGATTGATGGGGAAGATAGAGATGGATTATACCTAGAGAAAGATGGATAGGTCAGTCCGAGCGTAATGGAACAGCCGATGAACTACAGGAAGCCAGGAGCTGTGGTTCGACCTCTGCAAATACAACTACGTAAGTACAAATGCTGGTTGAGGTTTTGTGACGAAACGGGAAAATCCACTTCAAGTAAGGTTGCTTGATACTGCTGAAGGGTTCTCGATCCAAGGAAGTGGAGTTACTCTTCCCTTCCTCGGATCAAGTCTTGATTACCACCCATTCCCCACGAGTTTAAGAACAGGCAGTGGTACAGGAACCTCCTTAGAGTACAGTGGTACAGGGAGTGGTACAAGTTTTACCAGAGTACAGTGTGCTGGCACAGTGGTACAGGAACCTCACCACAGTACAGGATGCTGGTACAATGGAACATGAGCCTCAAGAGAGTACAGGATGTTGGTTCAATGGTACAGGAGCCTCAACTGAGTACAGGATGCTGGTACAGTGGTACAGGAGCTTCAACAGAGTACAGGATGTTGGCACAATGGTACAGGAGCTTCAACAGAGTAGAGGATGTTGGTACAGGAGCCTCTACAGAGTACAGGATGCTAGTACAGTGGTATACAGGAGCCTCAACAAAGTGCAAGATGCTGGTACAGTGGTACAGGAGCCTCAACAGAGTACAGGGAGCTGGTACAAGAGCCTCAACAGAGTACAGGGTGCTGGTACAGTGGTACAGGAGCCTCAACAGAGTACAAGATGCTGGTACAGTGGTACAGGAGCCTCAACAGAGTACAGGGTGCTGGTACAATGGTACAGGAGCCTCAACAGAGTACAGGGTGTTGGTACAATGGTACAGGAGTCCTCTGGTTAGTGTAGTAGCGCAGGTTGGCTCTGAAATATGCACTTGTTTTCACACTACTCCCAACACATTAATAATTGTGACTGGGAAAGTTGGCCAAAGTTTTCAGAAAGAGACGCCGGGACTTAAATCCAGATTACTGTGCGGAACCCGACCTAAGTTTTGTTCGTTTTATATATATATATATATATATATATATATATATATATATATATATATATATATATATATATATATATATATATATATTAATTATATAAAAGGTACCACCTCTAGAACTGTTATAGGGACCCTCATCCTCAGAGAAAAGAATAAACTTGCTTCAGGGAAAACTCAAAATTCTCCCTGAAGCTGTTTGAGAATTTTCTCCTACCACCCCCTATATTATATATATATTTTTTATTTAAAGACAAAATACATTGACAAAACATTCACAAAAATATGACACAAAGTAAACAACATAGGTAACACAGAGCTACATTGCGAATACTTCGTCCAGCTCCCCGGCGGTGGGCCGCGTGCCCAGAATGCTGCAGGCATTTCCTCTCTGGATCGCAACACTGAGTCTCTGAAAGAGGAAGCTGGTCGCCCTGTGGTCCTTGGTTTCTATGATGAGCTTTTCACCTAGCTCTTTGAGGAACTTTAGAACACACTTGCCCCATGCTCCAAGGGTTTCCGACCCTATTGGAATGAAGTTATAGCAAGGGGGAAGGTCTTCATATTTGCGGATCTTCTGAGTCTCCCTGTGGCTGGCAGCTCCACCCCCTTCCACTACGGAGTATGGCAAGTAGGTGTCTGCCAATGTGGTGGCACATGTGTAGTCCCAGGCAATCTGCTTTCCATCCTTCCAAGGTAGCATAGTGGCTCCATCAGGACGCTTTAGACTTCCGTCAGACCTCTGCACTTGGGGTTCCCGTTGAGCTGGGCAACGGGCTGTGGCGAGGCTTCTCTTTATGATGTCATTGACCTCCTCATGCCTGGCATACTTCCCTTCTGCTGTGTGACACACGAGACCATGAAGTCCGAATTGATCAGCTGTCGCCCTGCCGCAAATACACCTATGTTCGGTGAGGATGGGGGCGGCTAGGCGAAGAGCAACACCAATCCGAATGGCCTGTGGGTCTAGTCGAGTGCCCAAGGAGGAATTGGGAACAGCAAACAGGAAATCTCCTGAGTGTGGTGCCTTCACTGCTAGGAGACGAGCTTTGTCCTTTCCTGAGGCGTTGGAGAGCATTGTGTTGGCGATTTTTTCCATGATCGGTTTGTCCCAGTGGGACTGTTTGTGTTCTTTGGGAGGAGCTGGTCTACTGGAGGAATCTGTAAGGGTGTCCCACTGAATCGCTGCTTCAGTAAACCTGGGGTCTTGAGCTCCTACCATGTCTCTCAAGCGTTCGGGAACAATCTTCTTGACTAATGCACTGGAAGCCAAACACGAAGACAGAAAAGCAGGTAAAGCAACATGCGTTGCTTTGCGCACCCCTATACCTCCCTGAGCATGTTGGCAAGCACCTTTTCAGCAATCGGACCATCCCAGCTTGACTGAGCCAGTGCTGCACTAGGGTTTGGTGCTGGAGCAGCAAGAGTCTCCCATTCGGTGATGACACTGGCATAGCTAGGGTCTTCTATTCCTGCTGAGTCACAGAGGGTATCAGGAAGAATTTGCCTTATCAACTCGTTTGATGCTGTGGAAGAGGATAGGAAAGCTTGTAGAGCAATCTGGGAGGATCTGCGTACTCCTAGCCCTCCAAGCCTGACCGGAAGTGAGGCTTGCAACCGCTGTCCATCTTCAAGGAAAAGATTCAATACACTCTCTAGCATGGTCTTCAGGAGAGAGTCATATTCCTTGAGTTTTGGACTGGTGAAGGCTGGGGAACATCTCAGAAAGTAGGTAAGTTTTGGGATTGACAGGCACCTGGTGAGTAGGTAGAAGGCATCGTGTGTGTCAATGTCTTTCATCCTGCTTTCCATCGTCTGAAGGTCTGAGACTTTTTTTTCTAGGATCAGATCGATGGCATTGGACCCAAGAGGAGCACCAAGGAGAGTGCTCTATATATATATATATATATATATATATATATATATATATATATATATATATATATATATATATATATATATATATATATATATTTAAAGATGAGACAATAGCTATACAGCTGGTCCAACGGTGGTGGTGCTACAAATAGCTGGTTCAGTGGATGCAGGACCACAGCCAGCTGGTCCAACGGTGGTGGTGCTACAAATAGCTGGTTCAGTGGATGCAGGGCCACAGCAGCTGGTCCAACGGTGGTGGTGCTACAAATAGCTGGTTCAGTGGATGCAGGACCACAGCCAGCTGGTCCAACGGTGGTGGTGCTACAAATAGCTGGTTCAGTGGATGCAGGGCCACAGCAGCTGGTCCAACGGTGGTGGTGCTACAAATAGCTGGTTCAGTGGATGCAGGGCCACAGCCAGCTGGTCCAACGGTGGTGGTGCTACAAATAGCTGGTTCAGTGGATGCAGGGCCACAGCCAGCTGGTCCAACGGTGGTGGTGCTACAAATAGCTGGTTCAGTGGATGCAGGGCCACAGCAGCTGGTCCAACGGTGGTGGTGCTACAAATAGCTGGTTCAGTGGATGCAGGGCCACAGCCAGCTGGTCCAACGGTGGTGGTGCTACAAATAGCTGGTTCAGTGGATGCAGGGCCACAGCAGCTGGTCCAACGGTGGTGGTGCTACAAATAGCTGGTTCAGTGGATGTAGGGCCACAGCCAGCTGGTCCAACGGTGGTGGTGCTACAAATAGCTGGTTCAGTGGATGCAGGGCCACAGCCAGCTGGTCCAACGGTGGTGGTGCTACAAAGAGCTGGTTCAGTGGATGCAGGGCCACAGCCAACTGGTCCAACGGTGCTGGTGCTACAAATAGCTGGTTCAGTGGATGCAGGACCACAGCCAGCTGGTCCAACGGTGGTGGTGCTACAAATAGCTGGTTCAGTGGATGCAGGGCCACAGCCAGCTGGTCCAACGGTGGTGGT